>NC_066268.1:929090-1232121 GCF_905404315.1 Leptidea sinapis
GCGAATAAAAATATTTTAGTTATATTGAATGATCCCCGAACTAAATCTTATAAAAATTAGCTCAGTTAAATCACGCATTAATAATTTATAATGGAAATATAAATTCACCGCCATCTATTCGCTTCTAAACGAATTAGATAATTTAATTTTGTGGAACTGTCTTGACATGTCGCGCGTTTTCTTTGTAGTTTACAATAAATTACTAGATGGCGTTTATCAGTGATTTATTTATTTAAAATTTATATAAATTAACAAAAATCATATTTTGCAATTGAAAAATTGAATAATTTTATCAAATTAGTGTAATGTCATCGGTCCTTGATAAATCTACAAAGTTTGAACGAAATCTAGCCATTTAAAGTGGGTCAAAATCGCGCCCAAAGAAGTCGGTTACAAACATACAAACATACAAGTGAAGCTAATATAAAGCGTGTGAAAAATGTCTCGATTGTGTCCTAAAAAAAGATAGTTCATACCCTTTCCTGAAATAGTGACGAATTTTTTCATGTTTTATTTTATTATATTACATACAAATACAAAATATTTAGTAAGTATTATTAATTATTTGTATTTTATTAATTTCAGTGTAAAATAACACGAAGCGTAAATAAGTTATAAAATTTTAAAGATGCCATGCCAGTGTCAAGATGCCCCGCACACAAATAGCCAATACACACTACAATATAAAGTTGCGATAGTAAAAAAGCTTTTGTTCTTAGGTAGTACGGTATCTAGTTGGAGCGCAGCGGAGACCAATCCTTAATCTATGTTTCCGATTTTATATTAATCAAACAAAAACACTATTTCAACAATGCACTGTGAACATTGAACTTTTCACTAAATTCGTTCAATGATCTTATAAGATATACATAGACAGCACTAATATAACTCACGAGATTTCACTCATCCAAAAAGTGTCTAACTATATACATATTCATATATTTATATATTTTTTTAAATTATTTTTTATAAGATCTTTCCCTACCAAAAAGTGCCCAACGCGGCTAAAGCAATTTTCAATTCAAAAATAATCCAACCCTGAAAATTTCATCACCTTATATTTATAGATCTACAAGTTATTTTTGTACACAAACAGATCACTTGAAATAAGCCCTTATGGATGAAAAAGTACATGTTGTATTCGCATTATGAAGTATTTGTCAAGGTACTAAAAAGGCTATTCAAAGAATTAATTTATTTTTTGTATTGCTTATTCTGATACTTTTTATCCTTTAAGTGTTTACTAAATACTTATGCTGCAAAACAAGTCTGCATACAAAGGGGAACCTTTGTTGGAAGTTCTTAATACTAAATAAAGGTCGTACCTCATCATATTCCTCCGTTTCAGTACGTAAAAAGACTGTTACCAGTGGGAGGTTCCTTTGCACAGGTTGCCGGCTAGATTATGGGTACCACAACGGCGACTATTTCTGCCGTGAAGTAATGTATAAGCATTACTGTGTTTCGGTCTGAAGGGCGCCGTAGCTAGTGAAATTACTGGGCAAATGAGACTTAACATCTTATGTCTCAAGGTGAGGAGCGCAGTCGTAGCGCCATTCAGAATTTTTAGGGTTTTTCAAGAATCCTGAGTGGCACTGCATTGTAATGGGCAGGGCTTAACAATTACCATCAGCTGAACGTACTGCTCGTCTTGTCAATGGATACGATCAACAGTTGAGCAAGTAAAACAAATGAGTAAACAATATTTATACGGCAACCTAACATAGCTTTCCGCTTATAGCGACTTGCATCTAAAATGAAGTTGTATTTTCACCAACACAGGAGGTTGAGCAGTGATCAGGTCGTTTGTGTACTTGTTTGTCCTTCTCTTCCACAAAGAAACACCCACACCCTGGAAAACAGTAGAACAGTAGCAAATTCTGGTACTACTACACTGCTCGCACAGCTTTTCATATTACACTTTAAAGAACAGTGCAATAACATAATATTTTGTTATAACAGTATCTTATGTCTTCTTTTTATTTAATGAAAAATATAAGGGACGAGACGAGCCGAACGTTCAGGTGCTGGTAATTGATGCGTCCTGCCTATTACAATTCAGTGCTCAGGATTCTTGAAAGACCCAAAAATTCTGTGCGGCTCTACAACTGCGCTGGTCACCTTGAGACATAAGATGTTAAGTCTCATTTGCCCAGTAATTTCACTAGCTACGGCGCCCTTCAGACCAAAACACAGTAATGCTTACACATTTCTGGTTCACGGCAGAAATACGCTTCGATGTGGTACCCATAATCTAGCCGGCATCCTGTGCAAAGGAGCCTCCCACTGGTATGACACATGACCAAATGAAGGCCATATTTGATCGTTGGTCATTTAAATAAAAAAAAGTTAAAGGAGTGCCTCATTGTTCCTCTTTCTTACTTAGTTTTAGTGTATTATAAACTCGATATATTTGAAAGAAAGAAGAAACGTTCATTTAAACACAAACATAATTAACAAAAAGAAGTAACTTAAAAATATACAAATATAAAAACATATATATATAAATTCTATATGTATCTTTTCATGCTATTTCAAAAAAAATGAAAATTCCAATTATGCTTCCGAAACTACTCTGAGAGAGACGAAATGGAGCAAGAATCTAATCCAGTCTTCTTTTTTGTACTCTTCTGATAATTGCATAATCATCAATCTCCTCTCCGGCACCTATTTCTGCCGTGAACCAGTAATGTGTAAGCATTACTGTGTTAAGGTCTGAAGGGCGCCTAGCTAGTGAAATTAAGGGAAAATGAGACTTAACATCTTTTGTCTCAAGGTAACAAGCGCAGTTGTAGTTCCGCTCAGAATTTTTGGGGCTTTTCAAGAATCCTGAGCGGCACTGTATTGTTATGGGTATGGCGTATCAATTATCATCAGCTGAACATCAAGCTAGTCTCGTCCCTTATTTTCATTAAAAAAAAATCTCCAAATATAGTCCCGACATAACAACATAGCCAATTCTACAAATGGATGCATGTTGGAGCATACACTGCATTTGAGTTATCGGTGCGGTATCGTATAAGTGAGCTACGACCCTTATATTTATTTTTGTGATATAATCGTGAATGTACTCAATTTCTTCAAGTAAATAATTCTATATTTCGTACGAGGGTTCTTTCCGTCTGTCCTTGTCGTAACAACCAGTTAGATACAACTGTATTGTTGGTAAAATATTTGTCAGACTTTATCGTCGACTTAAATCATATCTTGAAGTAAAATCTCCTTTAAGATCATTTGGTACTTTTACTAGAAGTAAAAAAAAAATATTGAAGTAGGCGTTACTTTGCGGAAATCCATAATTATACAAATGATTTGAGTTTTCTTTAGTGTTAATTCCGCCAATATTTGTCTTTAAACAATTCGACACGTGTTTCGCCTCTACACGAGGCATCCTCAGGACGTGTTGTCTCGCCAAAATCGGATACGAGACTAAATCTCGTGAGGATGCCGCGTGTAGAGACGAAACACGTGTCGAATTGTTTAAAGACAAATATTGGCGGAATTAACACTAAAGAAAACTCAAATCATTTGTAGAAGTAAAAAACACTAAATCGTACCCCGTTAAAGAGGTTAATGCATAATATACTGTATAAACAAAAAAAAATTGGTGTGTAAAATGTGCTAATGGCCGCTTTATGCACTAAGATCTCTTTGCCGTCATGCATTGGCATTTGATAGGATTTCAAAAATCGAGTTAAAATTTTTCATTTTATATTTTAGTAACATTAAGCCTACAGTCTTAAGATCATTTATACGTCTTGAAAGACTGTGATAGCTGTGAAAACATCGAAAAAATTTAGTTTAGAACTAACCTCTATTTTGAGCGATTGGTACACACTAACACAAAGTATCATAGTCTATTTAGATATTTAAATGATCTAAGACTGCATATTTGGCAGTAGTGACGGTTATTAATGGCCGTTCCCAATAAACTATTCACAGATAGAGATAAATTAATACCTCTACTGTTAGTAATGAGCTGTCAATAATCTGAAGCTGTCACAACATACCCGATAAGTCATTCTAATCGTCTTATATTGTGACGCGTAAATTGCAATTTCCATACAAACTTCTATCGCTGGTAAGCTATACGTCGTCCCATTGACAGACAGCGTGTACGGATAAGGTGAGTTACCGTCGATAAGTTCATTGGGACAGAAAAATCAACGATAGTTATTATTTTTATCTCAAGTAAGAGATAGACTGAATTTTGGAAACAGCCGTTAGCCGTCGTAACCCACCCGTGAATCACCTATTATAAAGATACAAAAAATTGCATATTGGGTATTACCAATTGTCGAATGATGATAGAAAAACAGACATAAATGTTACTGTTAAGTAAGAACTTAATTAATTAGAAATACGGACGTCGAGATGCAAATCGCTATAAATTCCCAGCTCCCGCCGATCTATAATATTATTTATGTAGAGAGACGGCGGCCATCTTAGTTTTATTGTGTTCTAGAATTGCTAGACTGCCGTTAACGATTTTAGCTCAAGAGATGGCAATCTTATTTCAAACTGCAAATAAAATATTCCGTAATATTTAGGAAGTGAAAACTTTGGGCGCTTTTATTATTGTGATAATAAAAAATACAAGTTACCATCACATTGCAGAGCGTGTTGATTATGTAATAGTGCAGATGAAATCCCGTGACATATCCTCTGTGAAAGCTAAAACTTGTCGGGGACTCTGTGAACGGCTGGATCACTTGGCGTTGCGTAGAGACGTCGCTTCATTGTGAGTGTTCCGAAGAGCTGTTTCACCTGATTCCTGCCGCCGAATTCCACCCTCGCACTACACGCTACAAATTAAGATATCATCCCCACCATCTGGATGTGTGGCGGTCCTCCACAGTGCGGTTTTCAAGAAATTTTCATTCCCGTACTACATAGCTGTGGAATGAGCTTCCTTGTGCGATGTTTCCGGGACGATACGAAATGGGTACCTTCAAAAAAAGCGCATACTTCTTCCTTAAAGGTCGGCAACGCTCCTGTGAATCTTCTGGTGTTCGTCATCATCTGTTCGAGTGACGTATCGTTGATAAATTTTGTGTGTCTTGTTCAACTCTCAGGTTGTGGCTCCATCTACAGGATCTACTTTACAGTTGATAACCTGCTCAACCCTACCAACCAATATTAATTGCATATTAGGAAATTGACTTGAAATGTCGCTCTTTGAAATCTAAACAATTATTTAGATTAGTTCATTAATTTTGTTTCTTCTTCTCCTTTTTCGTTAAGCAGTCCACTTTGTAACTTTCTTTGTCCATTTGTTCCCTTCATCTCTAAGGATGTGTCCTATCCATTACAATCCAAAAAAAATATTCAAAAAGGATATAAAATCACTATTTGAAAGTCAAAAACTACCACCCATTTCAAAAGGTATGCCTCAGACCTGAGAAGAATGGGCGGCACAAACTCAGTGGGCTTCTTTATTTTATGTAAAAATATGGTTACGATGTAAAATCGTACATCGCTCTATTTCCAATCAGTGGTATCATCATCATAAGAAAGTCATTTATGTTATAGTAACCTTTACCACACAAACGTTTTTTAACAATTCTCTTGAATTTCGTGATATATTTGTTTTGAACATTATCTGGGATCTTGTTGTAAAAGCATATACATCGCCCCACAAAAGACTTACTAACTCGTCTTAGCCGAGTAGTAGGCACTATTACTATTAATTAAAGGCATTTTTAAATAGTGCTAAGTGTAAATTAAATATTTTAAGTGAAATATTTTGTTGTCTAGCTCCTGAAACAGCGTGTAGAAGGCGGACGCTTTTCAGTTATATTGGGCGTCGCTTTTGAAGGCTTGGCTCCGCCCATCCGCTTATAAGCGCCACAGCCTTACCGTAATTATCGCTTTTTGTTCTCAAACTCTACGCTCAAATGATTTTTATAAGTACCTCTACTTACGATATTGAATATAGAGTCATGATATGTAGGGTTTTTGTGAATTTACGAATTTTAATATTAATTTAACTTTTATTATAATTAACGAATGAAAACGAATTTTATTATTATTTTAGTTGCACACGCTTAAGGTTTAAAAGCTGTTTCATTGTCCTTTTTATCGTATTTTATACAAATATTACTATACTATCAACGATTAAACTGTTTCTTTTAAATATACTGAAAATGACCTAAAAATATTCTTAAATAATTCTTAATGATAATATTGGTATATATAATAAACATTTCTGAGATAATTAAAAAAAATATTTGGAGATGGAAATATTTTTTTAAGCAGTGTGTACTATTAATAACTTTGATTACAATTTTTTTGTTTCAATAATATCTTTTATTTGCCATAAAAAATTAAATATATGTATTATTATTATTAAAAGACTAGGAACGAAGAAGGAAAAAGAGATTTAATCAATAAAAACTCTTCGCCTGGTCTCCTGATTTTAATTTTATACGGAAAATAGGAGTAGCGGAGAAGTGCCACTTGTGCCTACATTTAAAACACCCCAAGTAAGTCAAAGTAGATGCAAATTTTTCTCTTAATGAGAGCCGAGGACAGAATCGATATGTACTAAATCAAAGTCCAATAAAAATGTCACTGGCCTGAAGAGATGGCTGTGTGTTACACCGAAAAGCTTGGACCGCGTTAAGAATTTTTTAATAAAATAATTTAAACAGACAGCAGTGGCAGGCAACTTTGCACAGGATACCGGCTAGATCATGGGTACCACAATGGCGCCTATTTCTGCCGTGAAGCAGAAATGTGTAAACATTACTGTGTTTCGGTCTAAAGGACGCCGTAGCTAGTGAAATTACTCGGCAAATGAGACTTAACATCTTATGTCTCAAAGTGACGAGCGTAATTGTTGTGCCGCTAAGAATTTTTGGGTTTGTCAAGAATCCTGAGTGGCACTGCATTGTAATGAGCATGGCGTATCAATTACCATAAGCTGAACGTCCTGCTCGTCTCGTCCCTAATTTTCATAAAAAAATATAGGCTAAAAATGAACTTGTAGAAGATCAGATTATGGATTTACATAAAGGTGTAGAACAAGTTTCTCAGGGTTAGGAGATTTTAACAAAATCTGTGGTGAATGCAATAGCCAATAATTCATTAAGCTCAAAAATGACACTTATGCATGACAAAGTTTTTCCATTTAGCAACATGTTGTTGTTAAATGGAAAAACTTTGTTCGTAAAAAGTTAGGCTCGCGAGAAGAACATATAGGAAACTCAACGGCCACTCTTTTCAATCAAATAGAGTATTTGAGAGCTGTAATATACATAATAAATAAGTTTGTAAGGTGCTGCATCCAATATATGAGTCGTGTTTAAATTGTATAAATTATTTCATGAAAGTAATAAAGAATTAACTGTATAAATATAAATTATCGTATATTGAATGCATCAAGCTTTAGAGCTTGAATTCATTGTTTGTGTAAGGATTCTTCCATGACGGTCGTTATTACTGTGACAATTAGAAATTACATCAAACAAATTCACACAGGTCGACCTTGCACCACAAGCAGCACCCGTTCAGGAGTTGACGTATGGACCAGCCATCGCTCCCTTCGCACATATTTAGTCTCATCTTTTAACGTGTACGTTACGTATGACGATACATTTTTTTATTACCTTGGCATTGAAAATTTATTGAATTAGGTGCTGTTTTGAAGTTATCCATAATTATCCAAGTGTTATAAGAAAATACTTCTTGCGTGTTAATTCTGCTAGGTTATGTCTTTCACGAATTTGACACGTGTTTAGCCTGTACATGAGATGTTGACTCGCCCAATCCTGATACGAGACTCAATGCCTCAAGGAAATTAACACTCAAGAAAAAAACTCGTAACATTTGGAAACTTTGGCTTTATATCCTTATCAGAATCAACAGGTTATTAATTAATATAAAAAAAAAACGTTTAAAAAAACCAACTTCAAAAACTGAAAAGTATCAAATAACTAAAAATTTAATTTAATACACCTTTACCTTTAATATTAATAAAATGCTATTATTTTATATGTGCTACCTATTGATAGCAGCCGTAGTCGGTGCCAAGCCCGAAACAAAATAATTCTTAATATTATAAAAAGCTTACTCACTGTAATTATTAAGGTTGTCTGGCCGCGCGTGTCTGTCCGCTTGGGTTGTTTTGTTCTAGACGAAGCTATCCCGCTCAAAGTCACGCGTGGCGAGTGTAGGTACTTACTATTACATTTGGCTTGGAACCGACTTCAAAGCTATATTAAATTAAATTAAATTTTTAGTTATTTGTAGTGTTGAAGAAGAGATTGTCTTATGTATGACGGAGGATACCTTTTTATATTCTGACGTCATGCGCACGAAGTATTACTCTACAATTATCCTCTTCCCGTAATTTTACATTCGTCTCGTTATCTTGAAGCCAAAATTATTGAAGGTTTCACTTCTACCACGTGTGAAATGCACAAATGTTTATTTATTACAAGGACGGTGGATTTTTCATTATAATTTTTTATTCATGTTTGAAATTACTGTGTAACGCTGCAAAAATTGTGGATGTAACTGGAAGAACAAAAATCAAACAGCTCTTCGCATCACACGCGAAAATAATATATTATGCTGAAAACCTTTCGGTGTAAATGTGGCCGCGCTTGCGCAATCAACACCTATCGAATTATAATTGAAATATATCCATTTCAACTTTCTACAGATCCGTATGATATATCTGATAGTATTGTAGTATCATTGAAACATACAAATAAATTTTCTGTAACTTTTACAATCAGGTCATTACAGTAAATGAAATTCCGTATCATTTTTAAAGATATTTCAACATCATTTTCCACATCAATCTTATCATCGTTTTGTTTTTCTTTTCATCTGGTCCTAAAACAACAGAGCCAATGATGTTTTGTCTAAGCAAATCCAAGTTGCGAAGCGAAAAGCCTGCATCAATATCCGATGCCATCAGCGCGCATGCGCGACCCGAAACAAAACAGCCTCTGTCAAAAATATGCAAATTTCGCCAATAAAAACGCAATCGAGAGCAACTTTTACAAAATATATTTATAAACAGTAATGATTATTAGCGAATTTAAGTAGGTTTAGTTGGTAATTTGATTGGTGATCGATATATGCGTCCCATTCGGTGGCTATCGCGCATGCCCATGTTTATATTATTTGTATTTGAGGTGTGTATCAAGTAAACTATAACTACCACAGTAGCGCCGAGGCTGAGGGCTATCCCACCTCCCTCCCCACTTCGGTAGTTAAATATTTCTTGCTTATTTCGCGTAGCATTGTTGTTGCCGCCGCGTCGAAGACTTGTATTGTTTACGCGCGCTAGCAAAATATTTATTTTCAATGCACTTTTAATGTTTACGCGATTTTTTAATGCTGTTAATGCATTCGTAAATAATTTGCATTCGGCTGCGTTTCTTGCGTTACTTATAAGTGGTAAATTTGTCGCTGTTCAGTGTTTTTCTTGATTTTGTGAGAAGATTTATTTAATAATAACGTAAGTAGAATCACGTATTACTAAAAATATTTAATGTAGAAACTTTTTGGATGTAAATAAGGAAGCGGAATTAAAAAGTTTGTTTAAATTTGGAAGGAATATCGCGGTTAGGAAAGTTTGAGTTTGGAACTTATAAGCACGTGGTGTATCGCTGATGTGCTCCGCCAATCACGAGTGTCGCTTATAAGCGGTCGACCAATAGCGGGCCACTTTTGAGCGCCCATTTTAACAGCTGATAAGAGACGGAATTTTCACGGGGCGTAGGGTTGAGTTTTCCAAAGCGGAATTTCTTTGTAAATAACTTTTAAATTAATCGTATTTTGTTATAATTTGCGTAATGTAATGCAAATTATATTTATATGTAACGATGTTCCAAATTCAATATTTTGCAATAACAGTATTACAACAGTATTATTTTAGCAACAAATTAAATTATTCCTTTGGCACTTAAAATTAATATAGTCATTTATTTAATTCAAGCCTATAAAATTAAGTGGTAATAAAAAAATCGACAGGGATTTGACTAAACTAATTAAACTTTAAATATTTTATTTTTAACGACGCTTTAGGAAAGTTTTTGTCATCTTAAAATTTATTAAAATAAGCAAGGGATCATTTTCATTAATTAAGTATAATTATTTGGTTTGGTGCAATTTTCTTCATAGGCCTCACTTGATAGAAAATAATGGATCCTATCGTCTCCGTATTAGCACAAGAGAGATTTTATATTAGGACACCTATTTAAGTGATCACTTCAGACAATTAATGAAGTTCTGTTAAATTTAGTTCAAGGCTAAAAAAAATGTAGAGAAACATTCGAATTTACTTATTTATAGCCAAAATTGACTTACTGTTAGTGGTTAATTTAGTAGATAAATTCCAGCCATTTCGAACCTGTGTTTAGAAAATCTAAGAGTTGAGTTTTATAATGTTAATATAATATTGATAAGGTTAATATCAGGTGAATAAATATTCATCCAATAATAAGTTATGGGGGCTAAGTTATTTGTTTATGGGCGATATAAAAAATACTGTCAATTTTGTACGAAAACGGTAACGAAATTTTTAAAGTAATTGAACTGCTTTTATTAATTAAAACACACTGACATACATAATTTACATTTATAAATATAAAACATAAATAAGTAATATATTCAATTTATTTACTAGAACAATGTTACATCTTTTATTTATAATAAGACGATTTTTTTTTTATTACATGACTTTTTATTTAATGTTTGGTTTAATTAAATAATAATAATACTTAATCTTTATTTGCATTTGAATAAGGTCAGTTTTACAATCTTCTGCGTATTTTTATTTTCAATAGATGGGTTCTTTGTTATAATTTTTATCTTTTTAATTTTTTGCCAGAGAGATTGTTCCTTGTAGACATCAGAGTAAATTTTTATGTTTAATTTTTTAGTCATCTCTTTTAAATACTCTTGCAATGTCGCTGTTCTATTTAATTTTATATATTAACAGTTTTTAAAAGTTCTAATTAATGAGTAGATTGTAGTTTATTTTCTTTATTATTTGATTGGTTAGTTTGAAGTTCAATGTTTGTGGCCTTTGTATAATTTAGGACCATTCTATTTCATTAAATTAAGTGTATTATAGTAAATTAATGTTTGCAGATTTTAAAGCTAGATTTAAAGTAGTCACTTAAAGAAAATCTTTAAGATTTTTATATTTGAGAGGGTCATTTATAAAACGTTCTATTTTGTATAAATTAAACTCCCGAGTTTAAATTTAAATAATTTCATATCAGTCTTACTCAGGCTTCAATCAGAATTGTAATATAGAAATAAATATACGAGAAAAAACACTAAAATATCGTCGGAAAATTTGAAAAAGTATTTTTGAAATATATTGACTAGAAAGCATTTTCCCGGTCTAAGCACATTACTATAATTGTTATGGCTACTATCCAGACGATCAAAATCTAATGTTCTTCAGAGAGAACTAATGATTAATTTTAAAACTTTTTCACCAATCGAAATCTCTATTAAGTATTTTCAAAAAACTTGAGATAGAGTCACTAATGTAAAAAAGCACAATAAGAGTTTCATAAAATACAACAACAATTATTTATAAAAAAACTTGTTGTACCTAAGAAATGAAATTTAATAAAAAAAATTACTCCCACTGAGTTTCACTCACCAGTTCTCGGGCCAAAGGAATTTCTGTTCTGAAGATTGAAAGTTCTAAGTGTTTTTGAGGTCTATATTTTTTTTAATAACTTACTTTTTTATTATTTTACTCGTAGCACCAATCGACAAACACACTGTGATAATTTATGTCAACTGTCGATAATAGCAACTATTACAGTTCATGAGACACACGCTGATAGACAAACAGAAAAGTGGATGATTAGCGAAGACTTAGCAATTGGGTCTCGTTCTTCCTTTGGGAAAAAGAGTGTGCAACTTTCTCAATATCTCTCAATGCACTTGTTATTCGCCTATTCGGGACAGTTATCATTTCCCCCTTCTTTAAAAAGACACAGGACTATAAGGCAGAGAGAATTAACATCCC
This sequence comes from Leptidea sinapis, assembly GCF_905404315.1. Classification (NCBI taxonomy): domain Eukaryota; kingdom Metazoa; phylum Arthropoda; class Insecta; order Lepidoptera; family Pieridae; genus Leptidea; species Leptidea sinapis. Next base: position 941,104 of record NC_066268.1, read on the forward strand.
ATTGCAATAAAGTTTGGTAGATAATACACGGTCAATCCACAGTATTGTTGTATGAGGAAGAGAGATCCTTGAAAACCGTAGTATGGAGACACGACACACATCCAGATGGTGGCAATGATATCCTAATTTGTGGCGTGTCGTGCGAAGGTGGAATTCGGCAGCAGGAATCAGGTGAAACCGCTTTCGGAACACTTTCCGTAATAAATGCGGTAGAAGACACACAATGATGCGACAAGCTTTGTGAAAGTCCGAGCTACGCGTTCAAAACACAATGAAATCACGGATGCGACAAAAAATACCAAGTCAAATACCAGGTATACCAAGTCAAATACCAGATATATTCGGGCTAATTTCCGCATCTCGACGACTGTGCGCCTATTTTGGGTGTGTGGGATATGTTTGTAATACCTACTACCCAAACTCCTTCTGCTGCAGCTCAGCTGAAATTCAGAAACCTTAGCAGCAGCTGCAGGAGCTATATCGGGCACAGATCCTCCGATATCCAGCATCGCTTCCAGACGCCTTCAGCAGTTTGAAAGTTAGATACGCGGTGCGTATTCAAGACCACCACCACTAGTTTAATAATAAGAAGTACAATGTGTATATATTACTTCGGTTTGTTTTGATCTGACTGGTCGTTCTCCTAATCGATACGACTTTATCCAAGAGTTACATAGTCCACTGCTGGACAAAGGCCTATCCCAAAGATTTCACGACGATCAGTCCTGCACAGCCCTCATCCAACGTATTCCGACCATTTTGACCAGATCGTCGGTCCATCTTATGGGAGTCTACCAACACTACGTCCTCCAGTCATTTAAAGTAATTGTTAATTATTCTATTCGACTTTTGCTTGATTTTCCATTTTAATGATAGAGCAGGCAACTGGCACTTAAGCTAGCCAGTTTGATCTATCCTTATCAGTAACATTATAAGTCTTAGTACATCACAAAACTGAACTTACACCATCGCTCGCATCTTTCATACTATATTTAACTGAATCCTGCTGATGAATTCCATCTTAGCACGCATTACTTGAACATCATGTGGACATTGTGGTGTTCTTCTGCAGTACGGTTTTCAATTAAATTCCTTCCAAGTACAACGAAACTATTTATCACGGGGAGTGAAGTTCCGAAGAGCTGTTTCACCTGATTCCTGCCGCCGAATTCCATCTTCGCACAACACGCCACGAATTAGCATATCATCCCTACCATCTGGATGTGGTGCGTTCCTCCACAATGCGGTTTTCAAGGAACTGTACAACGTACAATGTTACTATGGAATGAGCTTCCTTGTGCGGTGTTGATAAGATAATTCGACGTGGGTACTTTAAAAAACAGATCTAAAATTCCAGTGACTATTATTCCTCTTGCGTTGTAAAAAAATGCGGAGTAATGGGGGGAGGGGGGATTTTGTGATGATGAAAGTTTGGGCTATGTCGGTTACTTTGGTTCTCCTAAGGATCTCTTTATTTCTGATTCGATCTCGCAGGGAAACTCTGAGCAAAGCCCTCTCATAGCTTTCTCGTAAGGCCCATAGTTAGCGACCTCGTCTGCGTACCGTAAGTCATCACCGGTTGAAAAACTTCGTCTTCAGACACTGTGGTAAGTAATCACACTCTCATGTCACACCAGAGTAATCAGACGACCTGTTTTGAAGGTATCCATGTCGTATCGTCCTGGAAACAAAAGATAATTCATTCCATAGGTTTGATATCACAGGGAAGAAAGTTCCTTGAAAACTTTTTTTTAATTAATTCAGTATAATAGATTTCTGCACATTATTATTTATATTACGGCTTCAATATGTTAATACTGAGATTGTTAGTGAGAGTGAGTAAGAACGGCGGTGATCATTTGACACTTCCCATTAGGTTATGGGTATTTTCTTCATTAAAGATATATTTTTTTTAATTGGACATAATATATTCATTATCTTTGGCGATATTTTGTAAATGCATTCAAACAAGTATTAACTCAGTAATCACAAGCTTTATTGATTCCGAACTAAATCGATGCTCTTGCCAGATTACCATTGAAATACCTATAATAAATTGTGTTACATTGGCATGTGCAAAATCGTCACTTTTTTTTTGTGAAAATAAGGGACGAGACGAGCAGGACGTTCAGCTGATGGTAATTGATACGCCCTGCCCATTACAATGCAGTGCTGCTCAGGATTATTGAAAAACCCAAAAATTCTGTCACCTTTAGACATAAGTTCATAAGTCTCATTTGCCCAGTTATTTATCTAGCTACGGCACCATTCAGAACACAATAATACTTATACCTTACTGCTTCACGGCAGAAATAGGCACCGTTGTGGTACCCATAATCTAGCCGGCATCCTGAGCAAAGGAGCATCCCACTAGTATACACCCTTAAAAATAATTTTGATCTGTTTTATTTAAAGGCACAATAAACACATATTCGGTATAGACCCAATAAATGGTCTAAAAAATTGTAACATAACAAAACCAGTGGGAGGCTATTTTGTACAGGATGCCGGCTAGTTTATGGGTACCACAACGACCACGAAGCAGTAATGTGTAAAGATTACTGTGTTTAGGTCTGAAGGGCGCCGTAGCTAGTGAAATTACCTACTGGGCAAATGAGACTTAATATCTAACGTGTCAGAAATTTTGGGTTTTTAAAGAATCCTGTGCGGCACTGCATAATGGGCAAGGCGTATCAATTACCATCAGCTGAACGTCCTGCTTGTCTCGTCCCATATTTTCATAAAAAAAATATATTTTAATAGAATTCAAAACACAGTCATGAGGAGACGTCAGGTTACGCAAATAAAACTAGTGAATTAAAAAAGTATTCATATTTCTTTTCGTACAACGCCTTTTATACATTAAGTTAATATTTTTCATTGTACACGTAATTCAAAATGGTTTTACAGCAATATTAAAAACGCAATTATTAATCATGCAAATGAATTGCAAAATTCATTCCTATCAAACTAGACAGTTAATTGTAAATTGAAGCCTTTTTGTAATAAAAGTTACCGCTAGGCGTCTCTGAACAGTGGGTAGGCGTATCGCTTTTCAGTGGAACGATTTGATTGGCTGAGCGCTTAAGAGAGGGCGGACTGTCGCTTTTCAGCGGAAACTTTCAGGAACTATACATTTGTACGTTTCAGATTTACGTAGCGGTATTTAAACGTGTATTATCATTATATATATAATTCCTGTGTTCTTTTCTGTATATACAGCTTGATTTAGATGACTGAATTTAGTACTTACGAAATAATTTCGTTCGTTTTTAACTGAAGCTGAACTCTGGAGAACTATTTCCAGTTTTAAAGGCAGACGATTTCAGTAACCATATGAAACTAAATAAAATAATATAGTTGATATTATAAAAACATATTTATAAATATGGCTTTACAAATTAGACAAAATCCAAACTAAAATAAGTAAGTTCTAATATTTTAATTTCTCACATGAGACATTTAATAAATTTTTAGATCCTAATTTTCACAATTTGTTTTATTTATGATTTATTCTATATAATTTAATGAGCTGTAAAAGGCCGACCAGGGTATGAGCTAAATTTCATGCGCCGAACATAAGGTTTTAGTATGTTAAACTTTTTCATTATTTAATTTAAAATCTCAATACAGATCGTAGGTGACCACTTACGTAAATAAGCCTCGCGCTCATCCGTAAGTGACTAACAAAAGAAAGAAAACAATTAAAAACTGGCGTGCGCGTAAGATAAGATTATAAAGCGAGGCTAATAATTGATATACGAGTACACAAAACACATTCGACTCGAGCCGACTTTTGCCGATGGAGCGTTACATAGACCAGCGTGACGGGTCAGTCTCATTGATACTCACCAAATAATGCTTAGAGCGCCTAAAGGCGATCCCTATCAGAATTCAATATAAAAACATTCTACGTCTCGAATTAAACTCTAAACATTCATAAAGTTGTGGTAATATTTGTGCTGGACAGGGCTCGAACATTCAACCTTCAACAACTGAGGGGCGGCGGTGATCACCTTAAAATCACGTGACCGATACGCTCGTTTTTTCCTCCACTTCCATAGACATTTATACCAGCCCACAGGCACATCTTAGTTTCTATTATGAAAGTCATGTCTAACGAATAGGTTTTGTAAACAACTAGTTTAAAGATATCATTGGAGAATAATACTTACGGGTATATAATATAGAGGCGCGCTAGATTCATTGAGTCATTCAGTAACTGAGTAATGAAGGAAACATTCAGTACGATATAACAAGCGATACACCTACTATTCTGTTATTAGTGAATTGTATTAGTGTGTAATGAATAGGGAGTATGTTAATGACTGTATGAACTATAATATATCCAATAAAATCAAATGAAAATCACTTTAGTAGTAGTCACACATGTAGGTCACAGAAATGACACTTGTGTATGTCAAAAAATATTTTTTCCTTATTGAATCTACCGCTACTTCATAAAGGGTTGAGGTAATGAGAAGAAGTAGCAAGAAACTCATTGCCACTCTTATGAATCAATAATAGCCGAGTGTCTAGTGAGCAACTTGCTTACGAGTTTCATACGCACTTTTTATACACATAGAAATATGCATTGCATTGCGATACAAACAAAATATGACAATTACGTCAAATGGCGCGTAATTTTATTTTTCACGCGCCAAATGTAAGGTGATTGATTACATACAGCCTTCAAAATTATAATTTTAGTGATGAAATGCATATATTTTATAATATATTATCATTTAGAAATAATTTTGCTAATAATAAATCGTCGGTATTAGGGACACATTTATATATTCCAAAAATGTAAATGGATTCAGCGGCATTAAACCTCTTTCTTGTAACAAAAAAAGCTATTACCCGGTTAAATTGAAAATGCTCTGTTTACTCTCATATAATTTGCAGTTTGAGAGTAACTAAACTTTGTAGGGTTAATTATATTATGTACTAGTGTATAATATTATTATGCACGTGTATGTTATAGTTTGTGGCCCTAATATCGCTGTAATAAGGCTCACTTTATGAGTGATGCAATAGTTATTTATGCAACTATTGTGTAATAAGGGTTTCAGAATCTTTTATAAGAGATTCTGAAACAGTTAGCTTACTGCTAACTTTAAAAAAGCCAGTCCTAGTAACCATAATATCATCCAAAGGAGTGTTATTATGTAAACGGATAATATAATGTTGTACTGAATTTCATTACAACACTCGTTTGGATGATGTAATGGTTATAAGGGCATTGGGTGTTTTGATGCTGGCAATAAGCTAACTGTTTAGGAATCTTTAATAGAAGATTTAAAGCATGGGTGTAGCTAAATACATTAACTAACATACTTATTAATTTTATTGAAATATGTTGATATATCTTTTCCTCCTTGAAACTAACTGTACAGTGACAAATTTACAGCTGCGTTAAAGAAAATGTGCGGAAATATAGTGCGAATAACATTGATATCAATGACTTGCTAAAAGTGTTTAAGTAGAGCCTTACAAAGTACGATATTGACTGATATAATTACTTAGAAGAAAGAAGAATGCTGTACGCAGTGAGACAGGTGAGTAATAAATTTCATTATTATTTTGCGGGTAGTTAAGAAAACTAGTTTATTAGCTGAAGAAGAAGAGAAGAGAAGAGCTGGCAGCTACTTCGGACAAAGAATTAGTCTAGCTATTCTAAGGGGGAACACTGCCAGTATCTTCGAAACCTTGCTTAAAATGACTCATTTTAATAATATATTTTAGTTATTTTATTATATTTTTTAAGGTTTTAAAGTGAAACTGTTATTACATCGTCTCAAACTTTTTTGTGTTGCATGTCGCGTGACGGTTGGGCGGCGCCTATAGTTCGCAGCAGCTGACCGTGTAGTGTATAGACTATTATTACTCATTCGAATTTTGCAAGTATAAAATTAAGATTGATAAAGCGATTTTATACCCTTAATGGAATATTATTCCAAAAATTTTTAGTTAAATGTCTATAATGTGAAAAAAAGTTTCACTTTTACCGTGGTTTCATAAAACCACACAATCCTTTTTTTAGTTTTAGGTTCATTGTTTTAGTATATATTTTTTTTATTTCTGTATAAATAAATGTTTTTATTTTAAGTTTATAAGTATGTGAATGATCAGCAATTGGGTCTTATAGTTTAAAACTAGGACTTTTAAATAATACTTGAATAATTTTTTTTTATTAAAAATAAAGGCTGTGTATGCTTCTTTAGCTTTATATATTTAGCTTCTATAAAAATTGTTCAATTTGTCATATTTTAAAGTGCTAACCCTCACTTCTGGGATTAATTACACATATAAAATTTGAAAACAAATTTTTTTATCGATACGGGACTCGAATCAGCGACCTCTCGCGTTCCTTGCGAGCGCTCTTCCAACTGAGCCAACCGTTAGAATGACGTATTGTTGATTGTTACTTTAAGCTAAAAATCCAAGTTCTTATATCACAGACCAAGTTATTACAAGTTACAAACGAGGCTATTGAAAACTATCCGCCTGTGGTAATTAATCTTCAATTATTCTTGAACTTAATAAACCCAGGTTATTGGAAATGCCGGAATAATATTATTAAAAGAAATTGTTTGGATCTTTCGGAAAACTTATTGCAGTGAGCACTTTTTTTTTATCTTTTAAATCTCTAGTTGAAATATATATAAAATAAATTGAAATTAAGTAGTTGTAATAATAGTAATAGTTTATATAAATATAACAGGAAATAAACAGTGGGAGGCTCCTTTGCACAGGATGCCGGCTAGGTTATGGGTACCACAACGGCGCCTATTTCTGCCGTGAAGCAGTAATGTGTAAGCATTATTGTCTTTCTGTCTGAAGGGCACCGTGGCTAGTGAAATTACTGGACAAATTAGTTATGTCTCAATGTGACCAGCGCAGTTGTAGTGCCACTCAGAGTTTTTGGGTTTTTCAAGAATCCTGAGCGGTACTGCATTGTAATGAGCAGGGCGTATCAATTACCATTAGTTGAACGTCCTGCTCGTCCCTTATTTTCATTAAAAAAAAACAAGGTTTACATAATGTTTAAAAGTGATGAGCGAATTTTCGATACCGCACAGAATTGTTGGTTCAATCAAGAATCCTATGCGGCACTGGCTTGTTATGGGAAGCACGTCAGTGTTTTATGACGTAGAGACGTTCTGCTGATGGTAGTTGATACGCCCTACCCACTACAATGCAATGCCGCTCAGGATTCTTGAAAAACCCAAAAATTCTGAGCGGCACTACAGTTGCGCTCGTCACCTTGAGACATAAGAAATTTGCACAGTAATTTCACTAGCTATGGCGCCCTTCATACCGAAACACAATAATGCTTACGCATTACTGCTTCATAGCAGAAATAGGCAGAAATTTCATAAAAACAAAAGAAATTAATGGATGACGTGGGATTCGAACCCGTGCCTTTCGAGCTACGTCCTAACTAGCATCTATGTAGTTCCGCTCACATTGAGACATAAGATGCTATCATTTGCCTCGTAATTTCACTAGCGACTTCGCCCTTCAGACCGAAATACAATAATGTTTACACATTACTGCTTCACGGTAGAAAAAGGCGTTGTGGTATCCATAATCTAGCCGGCATCGTGTGCAAAGGAGCCTCCCACTGGTTGCCTACGACACCCTTGCGTCTGGGATTTCCCTATAATTTTTATGCCTCCGGGAAGCACAGGGCTCACTACCAGGTTACCGTCTTGCACGTCAATATCACCTTTCGATATAATGAGTGCATAAAGGTGCTCCATGACTAATGTTTACTTATCGTATTACATTGTTTTGTTTTTTTGCGAAAAACACGGGCCGTGCTTCGGTCAACACCAAGGTGGCTTACAAAACACCAGTTGTTACCACTTACGACCCCACGTACATACGTGATGATGTATTAAACAACAAATCTTTGTGCGGTGGTGTAGTATGGCCATTTGCATCTTGTGGTCCTATGACTGGGATAGTATTAAAGGGTTAATTAGGCCTGTAAATATAAAAATTTTATCTGAAGGGCGCCGTATCTAGTGAAATTACTGGACAAACGAGACTTAACATCTTATGTCTCAAGGTGACGAGTGCAATTGTAGTTCCGCTAGGAATTATTTAGGCTTTTTTTTCTGCGTTGTAATTACCATCAGCTGAACGTCCTGATAGTCGTCCCTTAATTTCATAAAAAAAAAAAACAAAATTAATCGATGACGTGGTATTCGAACCCGCGTCTTTCGAGCTACGTCCTAACTAACATGTTAGTTGGATGAGCGCTGGGACCCCGAGAGGCGTGGGTACGAATACCGCATCGTTCGTTAATTTTGGTACAATTGAAATTGGAGAACAGAATTGAGGGAATTTTCCTTCAAAATAACGATTAGTTTAAGCTTTTTTTGTTAAGTTTCATATTTTTGATAGAGGAGGACTAATTTACGCCTACCAACACTGCATGAACGCCGTTCGAAGACTTTACTGTCCCAATCTCCCATCTGTTTGTTTAGCAATGTGCTCTGCGCACTGCAGTCTTCACAATCATCTGGATATGTGGCGATCGTTCACTGTGCTGTTTTGTCATGAATTTTCTTGCTGCCACCATGCTGCGGAATGCGCTTAGGTACTTGTGCGGTGTTTCCGGGAGGACACGACATGGGTACCTTCAAAAACAGCGCCTTAAGCCTTACAAACTTATGTATTATGTATATTAATTATTACAGACTTTATAAAATACTCTATTTGATTGAAAAGAGTGGCTGTTGATTTTCCTATTTGTTCCTCTCGCGAGCTTCGTTTTACGAACATATGGTAAATTCAGTAATTTATAAGAAATATTTGTAGCGACGTTTCAAGAGCGCTTAGTATAAGCCTGATTTAATAAAGTTTATAATAATAATAATATAAGCCTTTATTCAAATAGTATTATTTACATATATACTTACAAACTATCCTTAACTAAGTATCTATCACTATCTGGTTGTCTATTGACAAAGGCCTCTTCCAACTTCTTCCACTATTTTCTATCTTTAGCTTACCTATACCATGTCTTGCCTGCTATCGTCCTAAGTTCGTCTGACCATCTCCTGTATTGTCCCCCGGTCCGGTCCGGTTTCCTTTTTGAGTTTCTGGGATACCAGTGTGTGATACATTTGGTCCATTTGTCTATACCCCGAAGGGTGTCTCCCGTCCAGCGCCATTTAAATTTTCCTATGACAGTCCTAGTGACATTAGTGATTTTTTTTCTGTCTTAAGTCTGTGTTTCGAACTTTATGTGTTTTATTAATATTCAGCCATACTCCTCTCCATGGCTCTTTGGCAAGTCTCTAGTTTTTTAATCTGTCTTTGCGTAGGCGACCAAGTCTGGCAACCGTAGTTCAATATAGGAAGTACACAAGTATTACAGAGTTTTCTTTTTATGTTTATTTTGATATCTTTGTTTTTCATTACTTCTTTGAGTCCAGTGAGTTAAAAAAGTTTATTTAACTTTGACTTTCACTTAAACGCCGGCAACGCTCCTTTGATTCCTCTGGTGTTGCGAGAGGATGTAGGCGGCGGTGATCATTTAATATCAGGTGACCCGTACGTTCATTTGTCCTCATCTTCTACAGAAAACCTTGGCTATATCAGTGACTTTGTATCTCCTACGTATCTCCTCATTTCTGATTCGATCTCGCAGGGTATTGCTTATTCGTGAAACTTGTTCGTATAAATGTTTAATTTATGTCTGTGTCTTCCGCAATGTAAGCGAATTGTTGCGCTACATTGACATTGAAGTTTCGCGAGTAGTGGCACGTTTCAAAATAATATTATTTAGAAACGTGATGATTATTATATATATAAATAATTATCTGGTGACCGGTGCGTTTCGCTTCATCTATAGTCTCAACAAATGCATATTAACCTGCAAAAATAAAATATCAAAATTTAAAATCTCTCTTTTGTTATTTATGAATTTTTTTATGAAAATAAGAGACGTGACGAACAAGGCGGTCAGGTGATGGTAACTAATGATAAACTTTGATAAATGGCCCAGCCAATTACAATGCAGCGCCGATCAGAGGGCCTACCATGAACTTTTAATAAGCGATGCGAATCCGATGCAGTTTAGTTTAGGTACCTAAACTGAATCACTAAAATTCGTACCATGAAGTGCCTTTTACTGAATGGCGTTTGGATCGCTTAAGAAGAATGAACGAAATAAAATTGCTTTTCGAAACCTTAAATGATATAATAATAATAATTCTTTATTGCAGGCATAAAATCCCATACACAATATTGAGTCGTACAAATAAAATAGTATACAAATTCAATACAATTAGAAATTTATTTTCATTAATTATTTATCTCAGTTAGATAAAAGCAAAAAGAATACAGCTTTGTGTCCAAAGCAAAGATATGTTTTGAACGGTTTTTTTGCGTAGAAAATCCTAAAAATACATTTTAAAATTGCGCAATTGCGTCTAATTATAAACCATTAAGCCCTTTTTTATACTTATTAAATAATAGTAATATAAATAAATATAGTTCTTTGAATTACAAATTAAATGTTTGCTTATGTGTTTTCGTAAAAATAACGAGTTATGAACGCACCTCCATTGATGTTTGATTTGACAGGACCACAGAGTACATTTTTTTAATTCGTTCTTGCGAACAGGCTATAGCCCGGGCCCTTACTGCCTCGTCTTTAGTATTTTCATTTAGGTTGAAATAACACCTCATGGTACGAATAAATGAACGAACTAAATCAGTTTGCGATTCAGTTGATATAATTTTTGACATTCAATTGATATCATTGCGATTTAATCAGTTGATTTGACGTCAAGCTAAATTAGATAGCTCTAATCACGTCATGGTACGAAATAGCAAAGCAGTTCATTTTAGGTTGTCAATTGAATCGCAATAAGAGTTCATGGTAGGCCGCAGGATTCTTGAAAGACCCAAAAAATCTGAGCGGTACTACAACTGCGCTTGTCACCTTGAGACATAAGATGTTAAGTCTCATTTGCCCAGTAATTTCACTAGAAATCTTAATAATAGTGCCTTATTATTAAGATTTCTATGAAGACACCGTACAAGCCAGACTTCCGAGGATTAAATATTTATTTATTAAATAGATATCCAATCTCCCAAGTCTTTTGCTACCATAAACATTGGCAATGTAAATTACACAAAAACAATTCTTTTTAAATCTATCCGTTAGGAATGCACACACTTATCTCTGAGGAACATAATAGTAAATCGGTTAGTATTCGGCAAAAGTTTACATACAAATAAAATAAAATAGGTTTTACTAAATAATAGGAAGGCATTTCCCTAAATTTGAGCTTAAAAGAAAATTAAATATATTCTTATGACATCAATAAACCAACTATTAAATCAAATAAAAACAAATTCCGTAGCTTGTCAATAACAACTAATAGATATCAAAGAGAATATAATATTAACTATTAAGCGGCGGGACTGCCTGAGAAAAAATTTAAATTTACTTTAGTATGAAACGTGCAGTCATTTGACATAAGTTTGAAATAGTAGATAATAATTTCTGGATGGTGATTTACAACGAAGTATAATCCGGTTAAGTTTGAAAGCGAACAGTTGCTTAAAACGTAGTGGATTTCGGCCATCCCCGTTTTGTACAAGATTATAGCCGTTATGTGTCAATCTATCAATGACTGCACGTTTCATACAATCGAGTGAAATTTTCTTAGAGTTTCGCCAGGCTGATAGATATAAGTAGGTAAGTAAAGACTTAATAACACAGCAAGATACTTAACAGTTTATCTGAAAGTAAAGTGTTGAGTTTTTTCTTAAAAGCAGTGACAATTGAAGTGTTTCTGATTGGAGGTGGTATATACCTACAGTCCATTCAAATTCAAATATTTATATTCAAAATAGGATGTAACACCACTTATTGAAAGTCACTATCACCCATTCCAAAACCAATGCGGACCTGAGAAGCCCAGGATTCCCAAGGGATTCCCAATCTGTGGCATCATCAAGAAAGTCATTTATGTTAGAAAGTCCTTTTAACCGCACATGCTGCAGAACTAATCCTATTCGCCAATCCTTCAATATAGGGGCCCCAATGCATTTTGAAATCAAGAGTTAATGCCGAAAAATATTGCAGATTCCACTGGTTTTACCACCTCTCCGTTTATTAAAATATTTGCACCTACATTTTTGACATTTGACGCGGTAAATTTTATATATTTAATTTTATGCTTATTATTAGTAAAAAAGTATACTTAATTCAGCTTCTATCAGTACCCACGCTTTCAGTTATTAGTAACCTAGATAAGTCATGTAACAAGTAACAATTATAATACGATTTATAAACACATTTGCCCTATGAGCTCATACAACGCCCAGAGCAATGTTATTATGTGGCTATGTAAACATGGCCTGAGCAAGTGTTCACTATGTCATACGAAGTACCAATTATTTTTATAAACAATCCTAGCTAATACAAATATTGATTTTCTTTAGAATTAACGGTACTTACTGGTACTACGAAGGTACTAATCCTGCTAGTAAGTTAAAGTCTTGCATAATATTACGTATAATAATTACAACTAGTTGGTCAACTCGGCTAACAGACACAGCAAGGAGGAGGTGCGGCATTAGGGAGGTACCGGTTTGCTTGGCTGCGCATCAGTAATCGTATTTAGGCATGTCACGTACATAAAATCAGTTTCACGTGTTTGATTTTTCTCATGATTTAACACGATTTTGCTAAATAGTGAATTTCCTTTTAGCAATTTAGTAATTTTTTTATTTAACTTATATGACCACCATTTTCAAGATGTGATTGCCAAATAGATTGTGATTGATGCAAATATAAATGATAATTACATTTAAGAACGAAAGTTAGTTCAAGGGATATATATGTGTAACTAGCAGTTGCCTGTTGCATTTGCAACTAAAGATTTTATCTTAATAAAATGAATGAAAATTAATATGAGAAAATTATTAACAGAGAGAGTTGTCATACTGAAACATGCAGGGCAAGCCTCTCAGCCATTAAGTTGGCATAGCGACATCCCATTCTTCACGCACGCACGCCATGAAAGGGAAGATATTAGTAGGATAAGAAATTTCTGTTAGGAGATAATTGTATATAAATAATATGATGACATTTCTGCTTGAATTTATCCCTTCACTCGAGCTGATAAACTATCCCAAAAAGCTCCAAAGGAGATTGCTTTGTCCACTGCTGGCCAAAGGCCTCCCCCAAAGATCTCTACGACGCGACGATCGGTCCTGCGCTGTCCTCATCTAACGTATTCCGGCGATATTGACTAGATCGTCGGTCCAGCTTGTGGGGGACTTACCAACACGGCGTCTTCCGGTACGTGGTCGCCATTCGAGGACTTTACTGCCCGACGGCCACCTGTCCGTTGAACTATGTGCCCTGCCTACTGCCACTTCAGTTTCGCAATCATTTGAGCTATGGCGGTGACTTTGGTTCTCCTATGGATCTCCTCATTTCTCATTCGATCTCGCAGGGAAACTCCAAGCATAGCCCTCTTCATTCCCCACTGAGCAACCATAAGCTTTCTCATAAGGCCCATAGTTAGTGACAAAATATATAACAACCTGTAATTAACCACTATATAGCATTAATGAAGCCATCCGTAGGGCATTTGCCGCGCTTAATATACCAACTGTTTTAGAGCTACACGGGGAAGGGCTGGTGTATGTGCACGTAACTTGCGTCGACACTCTGGCCTTCTCGTGTCCAAGCTACGTATTGGTGCTACGGATACTGCTTCGACTGCCGAAGACAGCAAGCGTCGACGACGTACTTGGCCCGTGGGGCCCAGAGGCCCGGAGAATGTACAATGTACTATCTACGCGCCGCTATTTTTGTACCAAATCGAATTTCCAGTGGTTTAGGCGTGAAAGCGCCGATAGGAAGATTAGTTTTGTTTGACCACTTAAAACTATCCTCTTTAAAAATGCAAGGCCGAAATTAATCTTTATTTAGACAATACAAATAAACTCATTTTAATATTATTTGCCAACATTAAACTTTAACGTACACGTATGTAACACGAACGACCGAAAATTTGACTAACAAAATAGATATTTGTTAACACATCGCCCACATAATTTGTTTTTGCAATTTACACAACAAATAGTACATTATTTATCTTTTTTTATAACGTATCATAAGTGTGCCATATCCGGAATGTTGCCAGTTCTATGTTTGAAGATGGTCTAATTTGAGTGATGACAACATTGAGTGAGTTTTATTTAAATGAAATACTTTTTAAGTGATTACAATGCGTGTAATTGTAACTGTATTTTAGCTTTAAGTTTTTACGTAACTATTACATTTTTATTGTTATTTATTTAATCCAACGTTTTCTGTCCTTCATGACGTTTTCAGGGGTACAAATGTAAAAATTTAGCTACTAATTATTGTAAAGATTTAAAAAGTATTTTAATCAAATAAATGTGTTAATTATTAACAAATATAGTAACATACATGAATACTTAAAAAAAACAACTGCAAAAGATCGTGTGTTATGCTCAAACTGGGTATCTGAAAATAATATTTAAGTGCTATTAAAATGTGAAAGACTATTTGAATGATCAAAACATGTGAGAGTAATGTTTGTAAATTTATTATTATTGAATATTTTATACTTCTGACTTGCACTAAATAACTTATAAACGTATTACATTATACTTATAGACTATTACGTGAATAAAGTTTTTTTAGAATTTGAATTTGAGTAATACTAATTTTATTCTACGCGTTCCTGGAAAATGCCTTCGTAATAATTTGAAGTGAGCTGAAAGTGCATCGTTCAATACTTCAAAATATTGTTTGATTGCTTTGGTTTTTTAAAAAGAAATGCATTTCAAAGAAAATATATTCAAAAATAAAATATAAAAAAAACAGTAGATGTAGAGTTAATCAAATCACAATGTACCTGCTCTGCACAGCAAATGTTGTGTTCGACATCTGACTTTTCTAGTAGCAATAATTCTGTTGTGCCACATATTGGCAAAATTATTCGCATGATTGAAAAAACTGCCAATACGAGTACGATCTTCGACAAAATTACAAACATTTTCAAATGCAAAATATATTATATTATGTCAATTACAAAAAATTCTATTTGTCTTTGTAGACCTTTGGCGTAGACATTTTTATTGTACTAGACATGAAGAAGACGGCAAACATCACAAATATGTCGGTAATAGTCCTTACTATGTCTACTATTTTTTTTTATGAAAATAATTTACATAATTTTTATATTTACATTTTTGGCGTACTTGTGTAAGGCACTATTTTTAAACATTTGACGTTTGAGTATTTTTGTTGCGTCACTTTACATACGAGTATAATATTGTAGTTGAAATGATTTTTACAACGATAAAGCTGTAAATGTTGATTTAAAAGACGTTTCTTGCCGAAGTTTCTTGCCCCTTCTTCTCATAAAAGCTTAACCTTTTGCGAAGTGGCAGTGGATATAAAAAGAAAAAAAACTTGACACTCATAAGTGACATTTATTTCCTTGATCTAAATGAATAAAGTGATTTTGATTTGATTTGATTTAATTCTATTTCTGCCATTTGGTGTCATGACACTTGATCGACAGGGTCCAAAAGGCGTGGATATTGTACAATGACGCTTCTCCTTTCGACTTTCTCTACGACTTTGCCACTAGTAAAAGGAGTAAAATTTTAGAATCACCCAAAAATGTTTGTACTCCCTACCATAATTGTATGTTGCTGGCTGTCGTCAAAGAACTAACAATGTGTATTTCTACAGGGTCCGGAAACAGCACTGAACTCAAGTCCGGGTGGTGCTGCGAAGCCGCCACCACTCAACTCATTCGAACTGGACCGCTGTTTGGATAGGTAAGGTTTTATAGTAATTTCTTTAATCTTAGGGTGTGTCCATGTTGACTTTTATTTGCCGCGTCAGCTAATATGTTGATATTAAGCTTGAACAGCCCGCGACAGCTAAACAAACCAGTTTGTTCTTGTAAACAAAATTAGCAATAACCTTAAGATTTCTGTATACCAGTGGGAGGTTGGCTTGCAAAGGATGCCGGCAGCCGGCTAGATTATGGGTACCACAGCGGCGCCTATTTCTGCCGTGAAGCAGTAATGTGTAAACATTATTGTTTCGGTCTGAAGGGCGCCGTAGCTAGTGAAATTAATGGGCAGGTGAGACTTAACATCTTATGTCTCAAGGTGACGAGCGCAATTGTAGTGCCGCCCTGCATTGTAATGGAGAGGGCGTATCAATTACCATCAGCTGAACGTCCTGCTCGTCTCGCCCTTATTTTCATAAAAAAATAAACTGGAGACTCGTATACTAGCCTGCAATACCTTTTTCGTTTATCAAAATAGTCAATTTCATTGTTTAACTGACAATTTTTACATATTCACCGCGCGAGTCAAATCTACAGCCGTTCCAACTGCACCCGAGGAAATGACAGAACCTCCTTGAAACAGCGAGCAGATCACCCCGCGGCACGTTCGAACGCGGTATTATTCGCGTCGCATGTGTTCGATGGTTTTGACGCGCGTAATTTGTACGCACCTTAAAAAGCTTAGTTTGCCATAAATCATTGATCTGCAACAAATAACACCTCTGAGGTAATACATTTAGTAGGGAAAAAGTCTCTATTCTTAGTCAAAGAAAAGGCTGACAGGAAAGAGGCTCACATGATGGGAACTGGTGAGAAAACCCCATGGACATCTACAAAAACAGGGGTTAAGAGAAGCGTTGCCGGCCTATAAGCGCTTATACGAATATAATAAAAAATAAATAATCTTTGTTTTTATTCTTTCAATGTTATGCACTTGAATTTGTCTATTGTCGATAGCGCATCAGTTTATTTTTTCTCTCCTAACTTAACTATTCCATACCCTGTCTTGCTTCTTGTGGCTCAACAAGCTCCTCTCGATCGATCTTTAACATAAAATAAATATACTTGTACTAAATGTTTACTAAATTAGCATCTTGCGCAAAAAATATAAAATCCGTCAGATATAAGTCTTGGAACGCAGGCAAAGTCGCGGAGCAGGCGCTTGTAATAAATAAATAAGTGGTACATAACCATTCACTTAAAAGTAAGCAATTGTTTATTAAATAAACACGCAGTCACGGTTTCTAAGTAAACACAAACTTAGTTAATGAGATCATCGTCACGAACAAACTGATGTTAGCCGGTTCAGCTATTTGTTCGCCACATAGCAGTGCTTCATAAAGCGTCGTTTTCACTGTTCGACTTGACGATTTCTGAATAAGTACTAAAAGTGATGTAGGAGATTTGAATATGTTGCCTAATAGAGATTACCAGCGATTTAGCAGTGTTTTAGTATTGTTCTAAAAGACGGACGTGATTTAACATAAATATGGTGTATTTCAGTGTATCTCTCTGCAGAAATTCTTGCACAAACTGTAACTATTCCAATCAAAACTTTACGTATCATCGGTAAGTTTTTTAAAACAATGTAGTCATTTATTGTTTGACAATTCCCTCAAAATCCGCAGCGCTTACAACGCTTGTATAGCAATGAAATGTATACATATATATATACATATAGACGAGAGTTGCGCCTCAATGAAAAATAACAGTGGCGTCTAGAGAAGTCTTATAGTACCTACCTAATAATAAGATTAATATGAATTACGGAAATAAGAAGATCTAATCTACTCTTATATTGCTGTGTATATATATCGTGTAATGGATCTGAATCTGACGCTCCCGTGTAACGCTAAAATCTGACGCTCGCCGCCGAACGTTCGTTCACTTGCATCAATAGCACATTGCATTTCTAATGCCTTCACATCTTTGATCGTAAATCCTTAGAAAAAGGAATTTAGTATAGAACTTTGCAGTCTCAGCCTCCTCATATACCGTGTTTTTAAATGTAAAGATTAAAAGGGGGTTCATTGTTATTGCTCCCAGACTGACATCCGGAAACATGCCTTTGAATAAGTTCAAATTTTTGATGAAAATTGCGGAGTCACCTCTATGTGATTTATGTGGAATAATTGAGGATGTTGAACACTTATTAAATTAATATGTCGGACATCAGTCTAGTAGAGACGAAATTGTAGGACTTTTGGGTTTGAACAGATTTGATACCCGCATGTTTGTAAATATACTTGCCCGTCCTGCATCTAAGGATGCCATAAGTCTGTTTGAATCAATAAGTCTTATTTGTTGAAGACTGTATAACTTGCTTTTCCTTTTATTAACTTTTTTTTAGTTTGTTAAGTAAAACATTTTGTTTTTCTTTTATTTTAGTGTTAATTTACTTAGATTATAATGGAGCTGACATGTAGATACATATAAAAGCCCCTAAATAAATAAGAAAAAAAAATCCTTTCACATATCCGAATCGAGCTTTCGAGTGCCGATTGTATCCTTAGAGAATTAATATGACATTAACTGATTTGTTACTGCTATGAGTAGAACTGATAATGGTTAATGGCTGAATTATAAAATCATGAAATGAAAAGAAGGCGAAGAATTATTTGCACTCGAATAATATTTTAACCCCAAAAAAGGGGACTAGAACTAGATTGATTATTTATTTTAATTTTATTTAAGATAATCATTTGATGAAGAAATGTAAAATAGTCAACTTCACTTTTTCTAAGATGCCGCCATTTTGTTTTTGTGAAATGACCAAAGTCTGTTATCTGTTATCTGTCATAGGCCCGAGTGGATAGCGATTAAGGAAGCAGAAAGTGAAAGCCCTCCTTAATATACGATACATCAATATATTTTTTGTCAGCTTGATTTTGTACAGGTCTTTAGTAAATATTTGCGTTTATAGTTAAATAAGTATACGATTCTATGATAATTTACCAAATTAACGGCAATATATTGTGTTAGTAATAAATACTACACAAATCAAGTAACTGTTAGAATATTTAATTAACAGCTTCATGCCTCAAAAATTATTACATAAATGAATAAGCAAGATGGAATCATTTTTAGTTGCCTCTTTCGAAATTTAAAATAAAAGGAAAAAAAATCAATGATAAAAAATTACTCCGGATTGGAAATTTCACAGTTGAAAAATTAGGCTGATATTAATACCATCTTTGTGCTGCAGAAGAGGGATATTCGTTATAACCTAGGTCCTAAAGAATCATTAAGAGCTTCTCAATACATTTTTGAAAATGTTCTGTATGTTCATAAGCACATTGAGGAATTTTCTAGAAACTGTGACATTCATAATGTTAACACGAGGAACAAACATAAACTTGTTATGCCTACTACTAGGTTGGGTCGTGTTAGTAACTCTTTTGTTGGGCGATGTATATGCTTCTACAATATGATCCCAGAAAATGTACAAAACAAATGTGTTACGAAATTCAAAACAATTGTTAAAAAACGTTTGTGTGGGAAAGGCTACTATAGCATGAACGATTTGCTTAATGACACCACGGACTGGGAATAAAGCGAACACCCTCAGGCTCTTTAATTAAAAATGTTTATTGTACGATATCACATTGTAATCCATATTTTTATATTAAAAAAAAACCGCTGAGTTTCTTGCGCCCGTTCTTCTCAGGTCAGAGGCAGTCTCTTTTGAATGTGTGGTAGTTGTTGACGTTCAATAAGGGATTTTGAATAAAAATATTTGAATTTGAATTTAATTCTTGTAACAATTTAACAGCGCAAACATAGATTAAGACGGATACTTAATCTGAGAACGTAAAGTTTAATGATACGAATAATTTTGTTTTATTTGTTTATTTTAAGATGAAGCCTGTTATTTTTCTGGACATGTTACGTTGACATATAACAAAGAGAAGAAGTGATTAGAGCTGTGGGCATGTTAGAGCCTGGAAGGTGCACGCAAACGGGCAGTTACTGAGGCTTTACGATCCAGCCATTTGAAATTTCGGGATAAAATTCATCATGACTCATCACTATAATTCATAAACAATTACAATACAACAAATATCTTTTGCCCGGCAACGCTCCCGTGATTCCTCTGCAAATCCAAGAGGTATCAGCGGTGGTGACTCTTTATTATCAAAGAATCCGTTCTCTCTATTCGTAAGCCGGAAGACGTCCACAGCTGGACAAAGGCCTCCCCCAAACATCTCCACGACGATCGGTCCTGCGCTGCCCTCATCCAACGTATTCCTGCGATCTTGACCAGATCGTCGGTGTATCTTGTGGGGGGCCTACCAACACTGTGTCTCCCGGTACGTGGTCGCCATTCGAGGACTTTTTCTTTATATCCGTCGAACTATGTGCCCTGCCCACTGTCACTTTAGTTTCTTAATCATTTGGGCTATTTTGATGACTTATATATATATAAATATTTGTTTATTTTACTATTCTACCGTTTCATATTAAATGTTTGTCCGAGAACTACAAGTCTTACGTAACATCCTTTGTTACAGAGACGAGTCTGGGAGGTGGGGGGGAGAAGCGGGTCGGCGTCGCCGGCGCAGTTCGCCTCCGCGTCGCAGCCCTCCGAGAGACAATGAACCACTCTCCCTGGCCAGGGTATGTTTCTGTTAACTGTTGAATAGCAAATAGGCTGAAAAATTCTTCTAATTTCAATATAAAGGGTAGAGCTACAATTACGACATTAAATAAACACACGGTTAGGGCCACTTGTGTGCATACAAAGTTCACATGTCAGAACTGAAACCTGCATTGTGCATGAACCTCTAAACTACATATGAACTCCTGGTACATGCAGCTAGGACGACACATGATTTCAACTGCTATGAAAGACATTACTATCACCGCTACCATATTTGTATTCTCCTGGTGTCTATATAGTAATACGTCGTCCAGAAGACGTCAGAATATATTAAGGAATACAAGCGTCATACGTAAGACAATCTCTTCTTCAGCTATGATCGCTTTGTACCAAAACACCGTATAATGATTCCTATCTCATTTTCTACCACGTTAAATTTTATGAATTTATATGTTCTGTCTCTTTTTACTGTCTCGTTTCATTGACTTTTAAATCATAACGATGCTAAAAAAGTTTTCACTGCAACAAATTCTAAAATTAAAATAAATAATTCACCGAAATAAATTAATTTTCCATAGCACCATTTTGAAACATCCTGTAAGTAGTCTAGAAGCCGCGAGGTAGCATAGGCATTGACACTAATCTAGTAGTCGCGAGCTAGCGTAGGCACTGACCCTTATTTCTTCCATGCTGCGCCGTAGCAATCAGAACGTGTAGGTCAATCGAGGTCTCTCTCCTCGTTAGGGTGATTATTTTTTTTCCTAAATGTACCTACAATTTATTTGTTTTTAAAAAAATTAGAAATTTCAATTATTTACTTTAATTTTTTTTAATATTTTTTTTTATGGTTACGGTTAAGTAGTTCAACCCGTATTCGATGACCGTCTGAAGTTTGATATTAAATTCTAAATTTATTTGCATATCAGACAGACGGGGTATAGACTCGAAAAAAATTTTTAACTCGATTGGCAGCTATCATTCTTGTATTGGGCAGTTTTATCTGTTGGCTGATAAACATTTGACTATTGTCCATCCATAGGGCTCCGAACCTACTTCTCCAACGGGTGGTTCAACCCAATCCAGCCCAGCTCCTGGGTCACCATCAGGAAGTGCCACTGCCGGGAACAGATCTCCACTCCCTTTGGTTGCACCAGATCTTCTGGCGATGCAGCTATTAGACCAACATAGCCAGTTGCAAGCGTTGATGAAGCAACGCCTCTTTCACCAACATCAGATGCAAAAACAGGTATGGTGATACAGTATGATAAAATTTAACATAACACATTCAATAATTACCAATTATAATAAAATTTTAAGACAAAGGATAACATAAAAGAACTTAAACTAATGTGACCATTTTTTCTAGCATATGTCGTCCGAAGCAGCGAAAAGATTAGAGCAATCTCGTCTTCAGGACCAGATCAATCTAAACATGCTCTCACAATCGCATCTTCCACCGCAAGACAACTCACCAGGTATTTACCATTTTTATAGAACTCAGAAAGAGCAGTTAAAGAAGATGTAAATTCAATTTTTTAAAATGAATTTGTGAGGCAATTATAGAAAAATTTCTTTTTGAGAGAATACATAAAAAGCGTGCTGATGACGACTGCTAACACTCTCTTGCAAACCATGTCGTATAGTTCTGGAAAGACCGCGCAAGGAGGCTCATTCCAAAGTTTGCTTGTACGTGAAATCTTAAATGCAGTATATTGTAACAATACCATCAAGTGAATGTCCTGCTCGTCTCATCCCTTCCCTTATTGTCATAACAATTGTTCGATTTTTACCATTGTCTTCTCTTTGTAGGCTCTCTACAGCAACAGCTTGGAGCTCAGCAACAACAGCTAGTGCAGCAGCTTCAAGCTGTTCAACGGCAGTACCTGATGCATGCTCCACTTTCCGTGCCTCCAAATGCTCCCGGTAACAATCACTACATTATTAAACAAAGGGAGAATGTTCACGATTACCAATTCAATTTATTTTACTCAAATCAGGAATATCATCCAAATATATTATAATCATTTCACCATTTGTGCCAGAAGACGTCCTCTTCTAGACAAAGGCCTAATTATATATAATATAATCATAAACATATAATATTATAATATAGATAATTTATTGGACGTGAAAATCTAACCCTATAATAAACCGCTAAGGAAGTCACGAGACATTCCCAATATATGAAGACAATTTACTGGGAACCCTAAGCTACTAAATTGTATATGCCATGCCACCTTTCAAATAAACGAAGTTTAATTTAACTTCACTTAATAACTATTTGTAAAGATATAGACATCAAATTTTTTTTGGACTCTTATTTCCTATCAAAGTTTTCGACATAACCCAAATGATTGCAAAACTGAAGTAGCAGTGGGCAGGGCTCATAGTTCAACGGACAGATGGCCGTCGGGGCAGTAAAGTCCTCGAATGGCGACCACGTACCGGAAGACGCAGTGTTAGTAGGCCCCCCACACTATAGACCGACGGTCTGGTCAAGATCGCCGATCGTCGTGAAATCTTTGGGGAAGACCTTTGTCCAGCAGTGGACGTCTTCCGGATGATGATTATCAAAGCCTAATATAATTCCTAACCTAACACTCTTAACACAACTTACCCGAGTTTTAAGTAAAAATTTCTTGTAAGAAGGTTTTTTTTGTTATTAATAAGTAATTCTGTCTTAGGCTTAATGTTATGGGGCAGCGAAATAGAAGAACACCCCTTATATGGACGTGGTGTTTGTAAATGGCCAGGCTGTGATGCACTCGCCGAAGACTTCCAAGCTTTCCTGAAGTAAGTATGCATGTCTACACAAAAATCAAGACAAACCACAAAAGGATAATAGCATCATTTAGTTATTTACAAATGTAACGAACGCGCAAAGAGAATTTATTTAAATATACTTTTGTCGTAGGATGCAATTAATTTTGGTTTTAATACAATTTATTAAGAGGACGATCCAAAGAATTAGAATTATATGTTATATGATATCATTAGATTATCAAACTCATCTTATTAATGACTCAATTACTAAATGCAAGTTAAGAAATACTAGCCGACTTCGTCCGCGTAGATAAAAGGTTTTTGTTTTTAAATAATAAGCAAGTTTGGAATTGAAGATTATCTCGTATCCTATTCCAGTTCCGGTTCCCGTTTTCACTCCCATCCCCAACATATTATATGTATCTTATTTCGTGGAAGATTGCAAACTAAACCTGCTATTGGTGTACTAAGTTATAGCTCATCGACTTGAATTTCAGTTTATCACAAATCCCGCGGGAACCATGCATTTTTCCGAGATAAAATGTAGCCTATGAAGATTGCTTAATAATTTCATCACAAGGAATAAACATACATCAATTAACAAATATAATAAACTTTAAGTAATATAAGTTACATTTTACCAGGCACTTAGAAGCGGCCCATACTCTTGACGATCGCTCGGCAGCGCAGGCTCGTGTTCAAATGCAAGTTGTAGCTCAACTTGAACTTCAACTTAGACGTGAGCGGGACCGACTTGCAGCTATGATGCGTCACCTCCACGCCGCCAGAGACACTCATCATCATAAGCTGCCTCATGGTTAGATCTACATTCGGCATGAGGAAACATGTCTTTTTTATCAAAAGGCGTAGATATATGAAGGGGTATCATGCAATCCAATATAATATAAATAAATGTTTTATTAAAAAATGGCTCTGTCGTAAATCCTACTACTCCATAACTGAATATCTCAGTGATCGGACAGCCTGGGACTAGATTATGATTATTTTATAGCGATTGCAATGACAATACAATATTGTATATTTTTATTCAAATGAGCGCAAAAAAATAATCCTGGGAGAGTTTCTTGCGCCGCCTCTTCTCTCCCAGGGCGCCATTTGTTTCCGAAGCGGTATTAGTATCTAGTATATTAGAAATGACATCAAATAAAATTCAAAAGGAATAAATTTTGAGAAAATAAATTCGTTTTATAATAACAAGCACATGAGGCATTCCATCTTTAATGTCATGAAGGTAGTTCGATATTATCGGGG
The DNA here is from genome assembly GCF_905404315.1 of Leptidea sinapis. Taxonomy (NCBI): domain Eukaryota; kingdom Metazoa; phylum Arthropoda; class Insecta; order Lepidoptera; family Pieridae; genus Leptidea; species Leptidea sinapis. Next base: position 965,629 of record NC_066268.1, read on the forward strand.
TCTTATCGCTTTACATGACCCCATGTCCTATCTGATACGATTCACTGTAAAGGCATTGTGACTGTTAAAAGCATATTAACTTTTAATTAAGCAATTAATACAATTAATTAAGATTACTTTTTCCTATGTATTGGATTAGATTTTAAACGAATAGATGACCGTTGGGGCAGTAAAGTCCTCGAATGGCGACCACCTACCGGAAGAAGCAGTGTTGGTACGCACCCACAAGAAATAACTTTAATTAATACAGTTATTACAATAACTATATATTAAATTACATAAAACTCAGTTAGTTTTGTAATATTTTAATATTAATTACAAAGTGTTTGTGAATATTAATAACTGATATAGGTTTTAGTTTGAAAGATCATTTGTAATATGAAGTAGTCTTTTGTCCTTAGCCTCTCCAAAATATTGAAATATGATAAAATATTTATATTTTGTGTTAAAATAATATATTGTTATAGGTGCTAATGAAGGTGCCTCACCGGGTCCTGTCAGACGACGTGTTTCAGATAAATCGGGCGTTGCTATCGCTGGAGGTAATTGTTAAAATTACATTTAATAAAAATAAAAAAAGTATCTATTAAGCTTAACTGTGGTCAACAAAGATAAATTAGATAAAAACTTAATAACTGAGGCTATTTATTTCCCAAGGTCTGCCATATATGCTCGAAAGAGCCGGACTAGATGTTCAGCAAGGTAATATTATAATTAAAACCTAATAACCCCAACTGTAGTTACTCACGAAAAGATTATAAGACTTACATAAAAGGAATTGAAATGATTTTTACAGAAATACAAAGAAACCGAGAGTTTTACAAGTCGGCGGATGTTCGGCCCCCTTTTACGTATGCTTCACTCATTCGGCAGGTAATGGAAATAAATAATATATATTATTTAAATACTAAATATATAAATAATGTGGTATGGAATAAATAAATAAGGGACGAGACGAGCATGATGTTCAGCTGATTGTAATTGATACACCCTGCCTGCTCAGGATTATGGATTCAGGATGAAAAACCCAAAAATTCTGAGCGGCATTACAATTGCGCTCGTCACCTTGAGACATAAGTGGTCAAATTTCATTTGCCTAGTATATTCACTAGCTACGGCGCCCTTCAGACCGAATCACAGTAATGCTTACACATTACTGCTTCACGGTAGAAATAGGCACCGTTGTGGTACCCATAATCCAGCATCCGGCAGCAAAGGAGCCTTCCACTGGTATTTTTTTTTATTAACGTTAGTCACACCAACACCACTCATACTAGGTAATAAGTATAGCTTTTTCTTTCATAGTTCATGATTTTTGTTGATTATCATTCTCATACAATATCATCGTCTGGCAAAACAATATCCCCTAGTCCAGGATCTGCAAGATAGTTGTCGTCATGTATTCGTAACAAAAACTTTCCAAATTGACCAATGAATCACGAAATCCATGGTCCAAAATGAATACCTATTCTAACTACAGTTATGAACATCTTACACTCGTCCTTATAGGACTTGATACTGTGTTGGTTTGGAGAACTAACCGACATATTAGGATGTATATAATATGCAATGTATGTATGTTAAATATATTATTAAAAGGAGTCCCTTAAGGCAAGGTTCCGAAGATAATGGCAGCGTTCCCCCTTTGAATAGCTAGACTAATTCTTTGTCCGAGATAGCTGCCAGCTCTTCGGTCTCCTGTGATGTCGACAAACCTTTTTGCTATTGCCTTAAAAAGCCTTATAGCGTTAGGGCCCACAGACCAAGGGTCTCGACACCGAATGGTACAAAATCATATTCGGAGTCTAACTCCTGTATTTGCATGCCCTGTCTTTTTCAGCCGCTTCACAAGCTGCACCAGGTCTTTTATAATAGCTATTCTATATAAATAAATATCCTATGAAACTATTTCAATATGCTAGCTACATTATTTACTTTACTTTCCCACTGATTTATATAGGCGCAGATGTGACGGCAGCGTATCATCCAAGTACATTTATGATATAAAAATGAAGAATTACAAATTGTGAACTGAAACTAAATTCGATGGTCTATACTCTATAGTTTCACTGTCGTTATAAAAATTATGTAGCTACATTTTAGCTAAAAAGAGTTCTAACAGAATACCACTTTAAATTTGAAATTTGGACCAGAAGGTAGCTATGTCCTTAATGTTGCTGTATGATTTCCAGGCAATAATAGAATCGCCGGACAAGCAGCTAACATTGAATGAGATCTACAATTGGTTCCAGTCGACGTTCTGTTACTTCAGACGCAACGCTGCCACTTGGAAGGTAAGATACCTCAAATTTTCTTATGATTATGGTAGATGCAATAATGTTAAATCGTTTAGTGAAATTTGATGTTATTCTGTTTATAATTTGAATTTCAATAACCATAAATGCTGGAAATGGATTTCCGCGGAATTTAAAGGTAAAGGTGATGACCACTTAATCTTTTACATATTAAATAGTTATTGAAGTAGTTAATAAGTTGTTTCACATTCTCTGAAACATAAAAATTGTCTTAATTTAAGTACAAAGTTAAAGACTGGTGTGAAAAGAATAAATTTTAAAAAGCTATGGGTTTATTATTTAAAAAAAAGGTAAAACATAATCGGGTATGTAAAGATCGACATTAAATGTTAAGTATGTAACAACTCGCTGTAAACGTATTACAACAAGATAAGTGCAAACAGAATGCGGTACGTCACAACCTGTCGCTGCACAAATGCTTCATGCGCGTGGAGAACGTTAAAGGAGCAGTTTGGACGGTGGATGAAGTAGAATTCTACAAGCGGAGACCACAGCGAGCTGCGCACGCGCCGCCCCCGCCAATGCATCCTCACGCCGGGTACGCTTCAGCGTCGCCTGGCCTGCAGACCTACACTTTACATTATAACTTCACAGTTATACTTTTATAACATCTTTACACTTCGCATTATCACTTTACACTTTACATTACCATTTTACACTTTATATTACCACTTTGCACGATACGTTACCACTTTAAACTTTACATTACCACTTTACACTTTATATTACCACTTTGCACGATACGTTACCAATTTACAGCTTACATTACTACTTTACACTTTACATTACCACTCTACACTTTACATTACCTCTTTACACTTTATATTACTACTTTGCACGATACGTTACTTCTTAACACACCACATACACTTAATCACATCAAAAGCCTCATTACTAATAATACTTGACTGAACACTTGAGCACTTTACGTTTTATAGAACACAATTCATTCAAACTTTGCACATGCCATTACAACTAAATACTTTACAGTCACGCTTAACACTTTAATCTCTTCTACAGATATAAGATTGAACAATTATTTACTGTCAATTCTATCACAAACATACATTTATGAAACAGCAAAAATTTATTCGCACCGCATTTAAACACATGTTTTCACTAAGAAATTGTTACGTTACACTACTCCTAATTTCTACAAACTTCAAGGATAAAGCATGTACCTAAAACTAACATAATAACATTTTACACTAACCCTATAATAACATACAATACATACTTAATTCTTCCATGAACCGATTATAACTTCCATTCCTCGCACTAACACAAATTATTCATAAAGACACAATAATACCACCAACTTACATTACATTATTTATTATTCAAACAAAACAAATCTTATAACTATATTTACAATGACAACTATGACTACATAAAATTAAAACTATCATTACGTGGAAGCGTACCAAGAATACTGGCAGCATTACCGCGTTGGATAGCAAGGCTGATCCGTTGACCGAATTACTTACATTCAATCTAAACATAGAGTAATTTCACATAAAATATCTATACTTAAAACTACCTACACTCATGATCAGTTCAATATATACGGAAATAAATTTAAACAGATAACATACATCAACGTAATAAATACTATCTATACACATTAAAATAATGTCACACACAATCCATATTATTAATAAATACATTAATATCTTATTATATTTGTTCAGTAATTTCATACCCACAATTACATTCAATATAATTTATATAATTTGAATATTGCAAAATAATATGATTAATTTCACGAAATAGTATACAAATTTTGAGTCAGTTAAAATTTTGATATTAATTCATCAAGAAGTATCATGACCTACTACTTATTATCAGTATGATTTTTCATTTATTTAACTTTACACAACATATAACGATAAAACATCCGGGAAAATTTCCTGCAATAAGGACAATATAATCTTGGTTGAATTATTTTCTTAATTTTACAAATCAACAACTTAATTTCTTTGCGAGTATGCAATTTTTACAACTACACATCTTTTACTTCAATAGACTTTACTAAACCATCACTACACTTGACAAGTTTATACTAAACACGTTTATTAATCTTTTCCTAAATATTTTCATTCTAACCTAGCCCTAAATCTTAATATGTAAATAAATGTTTTATCTCATTCCAGATTTGAATTTGTATTTATTTGTGTAGTTTGTATTACTTGAATGAAATTTGTAAGTTATGTTACAATCAGTTAAAATGATTGCATATTATGATTGTAATGTAATCATGTGATGTCTTGTAATTTTGTATTTAGGTTTTGTTATTTGTGTGTGATCGTGAGGTTCAGCGCTACGGTGAATAACATTTTTCTCGCTTGCCTTACAACCAAAATCCTTAAAATTACCTATTCCTTGGGGTTTTTCGGTTCCTGCATGATGTTTAAATATTACTTCCACGACGATCTAAATATGCCCCAATCGCTAGTTCGAAATTGTTTTTTAATGATATAGTAGTAAAAGCTATTTGGGCATATTATTCGAGTTTGAATAACTGTAATTTGTCAAGGCTAGCAAAAATTTTCGTGCATTTGCTAAAGAAAGATGAATTATAGAATGCAATCCGGACGAACCTGTCACTACACAAATGTTTCGTGCGCTACGAAGACGACTTCGGTTCATTTTGGATGGTGGATGATGCGGAGTTCGTGAAGAGACGGCATCTAAGCCGAGGGCGGCCAAGGAAGTATGAGCCAACTCCCCCAGGACCGAACGCGGCTCCCCCACAGTAAGGGCGAAGACACATCTGACGTTCCGACCGTCCAACGAATCTATACTTTTAAATACAGACCATTTTCACAAAAGTTCAACTAAAAAAAATATCAATTTAACCCAAGTTATATATTTAACAACTTTATCTATTTCAAACTTGCGATCTGATTTAAAGTGATTATTAATTTTAAGCAATCGTTCGTTAGGCGGTCTTGTTCAAAATAGAATTGTATGTGAAATTTACATTTAATCATAGTTGTTGAACCCACAAATAGATGTTTTTTAAATATGAAAACGTGTATCACTCTCATTGTAAGCTTCGACAAAATATCTTGTTATAATAATGTGAAACACAGGCTTTCCGCGCTGTAATAAATATCCCGCTTGCCCGTAAGATGCATTATTCTGACACTGTTGCACAGTGTAAAGATAAACACTTGTGTTTCACATTAGTATAGTAAATCATATGTTTAGTGTTAGTGAAGTTAGTGGGTGTTTATATCTGATGATGTATATAAACCAGTTGAAATTCAATTTAAAGTTCAGTTAAGTCTTCTAATTTAGTACACGCAAAGGGGTAATAGATTTGTAACAGTTTATTCGTGGAAAAGACTTAAATATTTATTCATTGACAGTGTCAAACTAGAGGACAATGACTAGATTAATTGCCAACTAAATTTGAAATCGCAGAAAGCAAAATTCAATTTGGCAATACTTCTTTGATCAATACTTCAATAAAGTTCAAAGTAAACTTATCAATAACGATGGAATTACAAACACTGGTAGAAATAAAAATGTATATTGATGATATAATATTAAAGCTATAGAAATTTCATCAGATATGAGCAATCATCTTACTAGTTATCGTTTCTCAGAATGCCAAGCTGTAATATATTAATTGTTTTGCAATAGTCTTAAAACCTGTTATTATGAATGCTTAGTTAAATATATTTTGCAATTGTTAAAATAGATATACTTTGTACGTACTCAAACTTGATGAAAATGGTTTAATATATCGAATGTTAGCGACATAAGTACTTCGGAATTGTTGTTGCATGCTTTATTGTTTTTGAAGGATCGTCGTTGGACATTCAAGTAAGATTGTTTTATCTAAATTTTTCCCATTTTATGCATGATCTTATCCTTATATTATAATATTCGGACAAGGTAAGTTTTTATCAGCTTTGCATGGGCAAAATATTCGCATGGTAACTTTGTTTTTTTCTAATCTTTTTATACGCTTGCTTTTTATGTATTTATATTCCATTTATCTTCTACTTTTATTCACAACACAAACATTATCAACACTGCACACTGTAATTGGTTTAATATATCAAAATTCGTACACTTTACTTTAATAAACTCATACAAATCAACACTGTTAAACTTGATTTTCAACACGAAATCTATGGTCTGAAGAGGCTGGGGTATGATAATATTTATTGAATTTTATTTTATTATTAAAGTTAAACTTTTAATTATTTTTACACTCTTCATAAATTATTGAAAAATCGTAAAGAATTAAAATATGAATTAATTTTATTGAAGTAATTCTTCTTTAGGTATAATAATCCTTTTTGTATTCTACAGATTTATGGGGGCACAGAGTCCGCCAATGATGACTAGTCCTCACGGATATAGTGAAGTTTTGAAAAGAAATCTTCAGGTATTTTGTAATTCGATATTAATAAAAAAGTATATTGTAGTAAAGTACCTTGTAGTTAAATAGCATAGTAATTGTACCTTGAGGTGACGAGATTATAAGCTAACGCGTGCTAGATCCCAAAAATGCTAACGTCACTGGACAAGCAGCGTCAAAGTTGTGCTCGCAGGACATCTGTGGCAATAATCCTGGTGATATATTTACTCGTATTGCCACAGTTAATGAAACATGGATCCGACAATATGATCCGGAGTCAAAACAGACGTCATTGCAGTGGTTAGAAAAGGGGGAAAAATGCCACGGATGTTCCAAGTTAAAAAAACGGTATCCAAGCTCATGGCCACTGTTTTTTGGTATTGTGAAAGGATTTAGCTTATCGTTTACATTCCTAAAAAAACTACCATGAATAGGGATTTCTATGCCGCATTGCTGACAAAAATGCGTGAATTGGTGTCCTTTTTTGGATGAATCTGTTCACTCAGCGCTAGTCAGCATAGCTATAACGCCATTTTTAATACCTTAGGCTTAAAATTTTTCAGCCGCCCTTAGTTATGTTGTAAGATTTGCTATATCAAACAGAATAGTAGAGAAACAGACAGAACTGTAGATGGCAGCTATCGAAAGGAAGGGAGAAGGTCTGGCAGTTAGCCTGGATATAGCGAAGGCCTTTGATCGTGTATGGCACAAGGCGCATCTCTCAAAACTTCGATCATTTGGGCTTCCCTAGAATTTATGCAAGTGAACCTGCAGCTTGGTTATTGCTCAAACCCGAAGCCCGTGAACGCCTGAGTGCTCCTAGGCTGTATGCTATCTCCTAAGCTGTTTCGTCTGTATGTCAATGATATGTTGGCTTTTGACATACTTTGCTATGTAGACGACAGGTGATGCCGAAAATTTATATAATCATCATCTGTATGTATTTTTCTATTTATCTATGTGCATAGCGGAAGTGGGTAACCTCACAAAGGTGACCAGTATAAAAAATACTGACAAACACACGATAAAACAAGAACTTTTTTCGCTATAGACCAAACCTCCTTATGTGAAAAATATTTTTTTCTTTCAACTTCGTCTAAAGCGTTTTTTCTTTGGGTAATCCACTCAATATTTTTATCTCGTAGGGTATGATGGAGGATTGCAATTTGGCTTACATGTCCGCTGACGATCATATGATGCAGACTGAAGACTACCCATCATCACATGAAGATTATAGGTAAGTTGCTATCACTTTTCTATAGGACAAAGTTAACAGACAAACAAAGACTTTATTAATCACTCCAACAAAGAAATCTGTTATGAAATCCTGTGTTTAACCAACCATGTTATATGGCTGCCAGCAAAGAGTTTCCACTAAAACAGTAAAATGCTTACCAAATTAGTACAATTGAATGCGGAATGAATAGAATTATACTAGAAAAAAAACTAAACAAATTGATGCTAAATTAACTATGTATAACCAACTTCTGTCTGGATTTTTTAACAGTTTTGAATTTCGTAACACATTTGTTTTCCACCCAACAAAAGACCAATTCGACCGAAGAGTAGGTGTAACAAGTTTATGTCTGCTTATAGTTTTAACATTATGATTATCACATGTCTAGAAGATACCGTCGATAATGTGCCCCTGAACATGCATCACATTATCAAGAAGAATTGCCGTCATTTGTTTTATATAGACCCAACCTAAAATTCGTCCAGCACTCCCTTTAGGTATCTTCATTAAATCTATCCTATACATCTTTTTCTGTATCCCTGACGTGTTACAAAATTTCTTGAGTTGTTTAGTGGCTTTTAGCCTGATGTCATTCTTATCCTGAAGAAGGTCCAGAATCCAAATGAAGATATGGGCGGTATATCCTCTTCTATTAGCTCGATGATTATATTACTATTTCCAGCAAAAGTATGATACTGCAGCCGAATGCGCGTAACGTTATCTGAAACTGGAAGGTATTGAGCTCTGAGACTTGCCATCTTATGTGCTGTAAAATCTTGGCACATACGTATCACTTACCATCAGGTTAAATTATATTTCTTCTTCTCACTACTGGCGAAGAAGGCGTGATCCTTTAACAAGAATTATGTAGGTAATGTATTTCCTTATTTCAGTCGCCCACCCATGATGAATGGATATGGAAATAGCAGTTCTTCTCACGAGGTCAAGGCAGAGGATTTGAGCGCCAATGATTCACAAGATATTAAGCCAAATATTTTCGCTCTGAAGAACGAAATGCAAGCTTCTGATTATTCCAATAAAGGTATTATTTCAGCCACTAATTGATTAGCTTACAAATTTTTTGTATTACACGAGACAAACTGAGCCACTTCTGCCCTGATGGAGACGCAAAACCACCCATGGACATCTTATACCATAAATCAAAAAAAGCACATCGGTTTGTGCGAAGCAAAAGATTTCTTGGTAAACTCGTGGCTATGGAATGTCTGATGTAAACCATTGAACAATTTCTTCGAATACTGTCCGTGATATACAGGAAATCCCATCTCTACGTAAGGCGAAAAGAAAAAGGCGCCGTTGTAGTACCCCTAATCTAGCCGGCTTCCTGTGCAAGGAAGCCTCCCACTGGTAAATGCCCTTAGTCGCCTCTTACGATACCCTTGGGCCTGGTATTTCCCTATTTTTTATGCCCCAGGGAAGCACATGGCATATTGCTCCATCGCCTAATTATGCATGTTATTTCTGTAATGTTTTGTATGGTAATAAAAGAAAGATTTTTTTTTCAGATTACTCTAATTCAAATAAAGAGTCTTTAAGCAATCGTTCGAGTGAGACTAGTCCGTACAACGACTACGTACGGCCCGAAGACCGATACCGCGCTTCTCTTTCTCATATCAAAGATGAAGCTGAGAACCTGTCCCTAAATGAACAGAGATCAGACAAATAGAGTGATAAGTCAGAAAGAGGCTGTAGAAACGCAAAAGGCAAAAGAAACATCGAATTACAAGAGGATAGTTTTGTTTTGTGTAGAAGATTAAGAATTTTGCGGATGGACAGAATGACGAACGAATCTGTTGACACTAAGGTACCTTACGGGTATAGTTATTACGTGAATCTTGTGTTCAACAATGAATTGCTTTTCATCGGACTTTTGAAGTTGAGTCTTAACCAAATAATTTTTATTTTCCCGCCCGGTTTTAACGGGACAAGTATTATAGTTATTATTTTTTATTTACGTTTTTACATTGTTAGCTGTTTTGAATTATTAGGCTATTTAGTATAAGGTTAGGGAAAGGTACAGTTGTAATCGTGTGAAGGTACCCTAAAAGGTTCATATCAATATTTAAAAGTATTTAATCATTACTTATAATAATAATAAGAACAATAAGTAGATGTATTGGTATAGATGTTTTATAGTACATTATAGCACGCATGGCGTTTTGTTTTAAATTTATTTTATTCCTTGTTAGTTTAAATTTATCTATCACTATATACAATGACTGTCATAATTCATTTAATTTTTTATTTCTATGTTTTTATCTTATTTTCATTGTAGTCTACGATCGTAGATGTCTTACGTCCAGCAATTCCACAGCTTTTTTTTATTATAAAATAGATAAACGTATATTCAATATTAATATATTATACAGTAGGTATGGATTGTATTTATATGAAATAAATGAAAATACAAGCCATACTGGTCGACAGAAGTATGATAAAATAATTTATTTAATTAAAGCTCCTTAACTGTAAATGTGAATTTGTCACAGAAAATAAATATCAAAATTGAATTAGAAAAAAGGAAACAGTCTGTTTAGACAACGTACTTTGATCCTGAGGAGCGACAACTTAGCACACAAGCGGAAAATCAGCTGTTACTTCTAGTAAACAAGCTCTTAACAATTAGCGAGAACAATTAGCAAGAAATGAAAATTGATTTAAACATTTCACTTGAACTTTTAGAAAGTTAAATTAACAGTCAATAACTTGAAACAATCGCGTAATCTTAAAGTTTGAACACATTTATCCCGGAAACTCGCGGTAAACTGAATCAACAAACGCTCAACATCGCGAAAAAAATAATGTGCGAGTGCAATCAACTTTTGCGCAGAAAACTGGCAATGCCGCGTTTTGATCAAATATTCAAGCTCATTGAATCACTGACCTGGTGACTCAATTCTACAGTACGTTAAAATTTGCTTAAAATGAAAATTCTACTTTTTGACAAAATTAATGCACGGCTTTTGTTAATTTGTATATCGTCAGCAAATATGCTAACAAGTATGAACCAACATTTATTTCATATATGCAAGATCTATACTGTATAATATAAATATACGATTTATTGATTCGATAAAATGGTCAAACAAGTGCGTTCTGAGATTTTTTGGATAACACAAAAACGGAGTTTTTTTTTAATTGTGACTTAGAGCAGTGAACAATGAAATCTTATAGGATCCAAAACATAACATTTTTATTAATCCACCCGTTTCCCGTGCGTTGCAGTCTGTGTAATCACGGGCAATTAAAATTATTCTATATTTACTTTTTTATACCCTGTCACACGCCCTGTACTTTTAAAACAACTTAATCTAATTCAAAATATATGAATACAATCAAAATGATCAGTACTGAACTTTAGGAGATTTGCGATTTTGAAAAACGAATTTTTTTAATAATTTTATATAACATTCAAATATAGTTGGTAAAGAACTTAAAATGGAAAAAAATAAGCTTAAAACCATAGATAGATGATGAACATCAGATGCGTCACTAAAATAACAATAATAATATGACAGAGACATAAATTAGATTGTTATTGAGAGTAAGCGAGATACACGCGATTTTTTGTTTGGACACAGTTCATCGGCTCCCTACAAACAATGGCTGCCGTGGTAAAATACTATTTAATTTAAATTCTAATTGTTAATATGTAATTAAGAATTTGGTGTGAATTCCTCCTCCCTGCGTCGTAATCCTCAGTACTGAGGGTCGGGACCACCCCTCTGTAACACGTATGTTTCTCACGTATGATCGCTCCCCATCTATTCCTTTCTGTGGCGGTGTGAAAGGCATTGTGAACCGTAGCGTCGAGGGCGGAGCGGATCTGGTCGGACCATCGTGTTGGACTGCGTCCACGAGGCCTCCTCCCATCTATTTTGCCGACCACCATGAGCCTCTCAAGGTTTCCATCGTCCTTCCTTGCGATGTGAGAAGTATTCTAAAACTCTGCGCAGACATCCGGAAGACAATCGCGAGTAGATCCTGAGTTTACGCAGTATGGAGAGATTAGATCGAAATGCTGTCCAGGGGATACGGAGCATCTTTCTCCAGCGCCACATCTCAAAGGCGTCAATGCGTTTGCGGTCTGCAGCTTTCAGTGTCCAAGTCTCAGCGCCGTACGAAAATATCGAGAAGACTAGGGTCCGTAACAGTTTGGTCTTAGTTTTTACGGAAATGTGGCGATCTCTCCAGATTCTTCCAAGCTCAGACATAGCGCTCCTAGCCATGCCAATTATTCTGCGTATTTCCCTCTCGCACGAATGCACGGTGTGAATTCAATTATTATTAAAATATGGGACGTTGTTGTCTATTACATTCTACAAATCGTTCATAACGAAAACATAACACCCGTCACAGACTATTGCTATCTCATTCATCTCTCTCATATATGTGTGAATCTAGTGTTCATCTTCTATCTACGCCTAAAACATTATAAATTCACGGAGAAGAGGAAAAGAGCATTGACGGATTGAAGTGAAAAGATTATTAAATATATTAATTATATTGTGATTAAATATTGACATTTTTATATTAAATAATTACTTCATATTTAACTAACAAGGAAATTATCACATACTGCAATACACCGGCGTTTTATTTTACAATGTATACGGAATTGAATTGATCTGAAATCTTTTGTAAGTGCCATTGTTTTTGGTTGGTACGAAATGTGATTATTTTGTCATTATTGTAAATATTTTTATGTAAATTGTTTAAGCGTTGTAATAGGATCTATAAGTGTTTACTTAATTACATATTAAATCATGTTGTAGAGAATTTTAGTGCTTTTCATGGAAATCTAAACGCGCCCGGAATTTTTGTAAATAATGGAATTAGAGTGTTGTGTTGATGTTAATTTTGGACGATTATTTAATTAATTTGTAGCAATTTATCCATCGGATTTAAGGTGTAACATTTAGGGGAGGTACGTACAAAATGACATATAGTTTAGGTTTTGGGTCATAACTCTTTAATGGTAAATCACAGCGCATTCACATTGCACACCAGTAATCTTAGGTTACATGTCTCTGAATTATAATAGATACTTAAAAGATAAACAAACTAGAAACTAGAAAAAATAATAATTTAAAATTTAACTGAGATCAAAGAAATCCGTTTTGTCCATATGCTATGGACAAAATGGCACACCACATACGGACTAAATGATATACACGGCAAAAGTTATAAAATTAAAGACAAAGCTCGCAAATGAACCGCTTGGTTCGTTTAGAAACATTCGCGCAAGAAGCGTGGGCCCAATGTGAACATTTTAAACACCGCAACCAGTCTTCTCCAGGTTTTGATCGCGAATAAAGATCGTTGCAATAAATACATGCGCAATCCTCTTCGTCATCTTGAGCGTAGTTTGGCAAATTTTCTTCTTCGCTGTCTTCTTGGAATATGGTTTTGGTAACCATTCGTCTCTTCTTCTCTGAAGGAGCTTTAGGCTCATTTTTTGCCTTAATTTCTTTCATATTTGGAGTTGAAGTCAAAACTAAAGAGGTTTGCTGTTTCTTTCGCTTACGTTTGCCTTGGCCACTCACGTAATGTCCTTTTGGGACAGGAGATATAACTTCAATAGGCACTGCTAACGTATAGGATGAGGGATGTTTTTCATTACCAATAGATTCGCGTCAGTCCAAACAAACGAGATTCAAGTAATTTCAAATGCTCAACTAATTTTCTTTCCACATCAGGTGGAAAAGTAGCTTTCCAACATCCTAGACCCTTTGCACAGGACTCCAAAGTTTTGTTACTATCCAAAGCATGTCTTCTTAGAGTTGCTTGTGGTACTCCAAATGTCTTCGACGCTAAAATCCAGCCCATTTTGTTACTGCGAACTGCTTCCATAGCTTTACGCATTGATTCCTCACTCCAGGATTGACGATCAGTCGTCCGCTTATAATTACGCGGCATTATCTGTAAAGAAATTAACAGCTGATTAACGAGAAACAGATATTGAGTACCTACAATTAACTCATTGAGTTCTTATGGACAAAACGACATACCTATGTCATTTTGTCCGTTACATATGTATGTCATTTTGTCCATAAAACGTTATAAAAAATAAAAATTCAACAATAAATTCAAAATGATTATTATTTACGGAAAAAACTATTAGAAGGCAACAATAATTACTTAATGGATGTAATAAATGTAAACACAAGATAATATTATGAAAAACATAACATTAATACACAAAAATCCCTGCATTAAATAAAAACTCGTAACTTACCAATGTTTATCGTCGGCCATAACACCCAAACGAAAGACTGGCGCGAGTTCACGTTTTGACAGGTTCGTATTTCCGGCTAGAGTCACGTGATGGAGTTATCTATGGCGGACTAGAAACGTCAGAATTTGAAATATGATGCCTGTGTCATTTTGTCCGTATATGTCATTTTGTACGTACCTCCCCTAATTTTATATGACACTAGCTGACCCGACAGACGTTGTTCTGTATATAATAAATAAAATAATGTTTTTATATGAATTTGTATTGACATAACATCAAAAATTACTTCGTAAATTATACACTCTGCTGTCGCAATGAAATTGTTTCACAGCAGAACTGTCAAACCGTGCGTCAATAAATTCTCTCATAGAAATTATGTATGGACACATCAAAGGAAAAACAAATTTGTGGTTTTTATTTAATTTAGCTGCATTTTCCTATTTATTCACCTTTTAAATCTTCTCTGGACTTCCACAAATTATTCAAGACCTAAATTTGCCAAATCGGTCCAGCCGTTCTCGAGTTTTAGCGAGACTAACGAACAGCAATTCATTTTTATATATATAGATTAATATACATTATAAGCTTCGACTGCTATATCTATACATTGCCGCATTTACTCCAGCCGTTTCAAAAATTCTTGGTCAATAAGCAGCAATATAAATCATTTATTCAGTTCAGATTCTATTCGGACCGTGACAGTTGACACACGACTAACGGCCGTTTTCAATAACCTATCTATCCTTAGTTTTAGAGAGGTACAAATGATTTATGTTTTCTTTAGTGTTAGAGTCTCAGTCAGACTGACACTGTCTCGTGCCAGATTTTGGCGGGACAACACGTCCTGAGGATGCCCCGTATAGAGGCGAAACACGTGTCGAAATAGAGGTAGAAAAATCTATCCGTTAACGCTTACTTGCATTTCAATAACCTATCGACATAAGGCATTGGACTATAACTATATTGGACATAACTATGGATAGATAAGATGTTGTCACTAAACGGTGATAGCAATGTATCCGTAACTAGAGATACGTTATTGAAAACGGCCGTAAAGAGAAAAGTGTGCCTACATTGTCTTTAAGCACACTGTTGCCGTTCCGCTAACAGACTGCGAATGATTTGTCCTTATATATATATAGAACGTCATATGTGTTGTGTTGTGTATTGGCGATATTACAATTGCAAAAAATTGCATTAAAGCTCTTACATGTTTTGTTTTTTCAGTGTCATATTTGATTTATTCTCAAGCCGAAACACGGATTAAATACATACGTACCTTTTTCAACTACTTCGGGAAAGTTAAGGCTTAATAACAAAAAATGGCGAAAATATCATCATTAACAGTATTTAAGAAAATATTTATATATAAAACTAGCTGACCCGACAGACATTTTTCTGTACATAATAAATAAAATACTGTTTTGTGTGAATTTGTCAATCATAATTCATTAACATCAAGAATTATTTCGTAAAATATACTCCCTGTTGTTATAATGAAATTGTTTCACAGCAGAACTGTCAAACCGTGCGTCAATAAAATCTCTCACAGAAAATATGTCCATACAAAACCAATATGGGAAATAAAAAATGTTATGGGTCCCAAATCGAAATAAAAACTATCCTATCTCTCAAGTTGGACTAAACTGCACTCCATGAAGTAATCCCTATTAAAATCCGTTCATTAGTTTAGGAGTTCACTGGAAACAAACATTAGGACACTGGATTTATATGTCATAAGATTAACAATATTTTAATTAACTGTTACATTTTTAAATGTTTTTTTTTTAATTTATTTAGTGGCACGGGATGCAAATCCATGGGCCTTTCAATAAATCATTGCCCTCTGACTAACGCCAATGGGTTACCACAACGTTTTTTTGTGAGCCGTTTAGATTTTAATTGAAATAAGCAATAGATATAGTAGTAAATTGTAATCCGATGGTGTTTATTTTTTGCATTTTAATTTGAGTGCATTTAAATCCGAGATAATCTTATAAAGGGTGAATATCATATCACAATGTATAGTAATAAATGGTAGAAAATTTAATGTATTCCAAGCATTTACAGTAGAAATTTAATATAGCACTTTTCGACTTAGTAAAGTAATGAAATAGCTCTCCGGAATTCGACTTAATCCGAATATGTTTTAATTAGTATATTAATTGTTTAATTCTACCAAATTTCCTGTTTGGTTAATCGTACAATTTGAGTACTTTAAAGGAATTGACTTTTGAAATTATTTTTATAATTCACATTTTATTGAATTGTTTGTGGTATTTTGAATGGTCTGGAATTCGTTAATATTGTTTCTTTATATTATGGTGTCTAAACCTCAGTTTCAATGTTACTATTGTTTTTTATCTTGATCATCTAGAAATCCAATCCTTTTTGCATCATTTCCAAAGATTTACAAGCGCTGGCGACAGTAAATAAACACACGTATAGAAATAATTAACCGTGATCAGAAGAAAATATTCAAAAATAAAATACATAATACACAATAACAAATTATTATATGTTATGATTTTAAACTGATAACCCTCACTTCTGGGATTAATTACACAAATAAAACTGAAATGAAAATACTATTAACGATGCGGGTTATTAACTGTATAGTAGATCCTGTAGAGCCATAACCTGAGAGTTGAACATGCAAGATTTTATCAACGATACGTCACTATATATATAAATACGGTTGGCTCAGTTGAAAAGTTTCCATGCTTCCCGTGTGGTCCCATTGTAATTTGGTCCAGATCTGACATTGGCATCCATGAGAAAACCATAAAAGTCTTTAATTTGCTAAACATACGTATAGCAAAGTGGATGATAAATTTTTAGTGATTAATGATAGTGACCCTAACTTCTGGGATTAATTACACAAATTAAATTTGAAAACAAAATTTATGAAAGATACAGGACTCCACCCACTACCTCTCGCATTCCGTGCGAGCACTCTTCCACTGAGCCAACTATTCGAGTGATGTTAAGTTCATAAATAACTCTGAGAGTTGAACAAAGATATACCAAGAGTACATATGGGGCGAATCGGATCAAAATAAGAAATCTTTGATAATTCAAATATCTCTCTCACCCCGCACCTCCCGACATAGGCAGTATTTAGATCGCGCTTGTGAATTAGTGTCGATTGATACTTCTTACGATTTTATCAATAAAAATAACACTTAAGTATGATTTGCTCAACCTCAATGAAAAAGTAATCCGTTTCGGTCTACCCTACATGGAAAAAATGATATTATTCACTTCACCGCATGGGTAGAGGTACCCATATCCTTCCTATAAACATTTACATTATGTCAGTTAGTCGTGAATGGATACGGTACTTTTGATTGGTAATTGTTTAAGTGTTTGCACCTGTTTTATGTCATTTACGTTTAATGTTTTATACATACATACATAAAATCACGCCTCTTTCCCGTAGGGTTAGGCAGAGACCACTTCTTTCCACTTGCTACGATCCTTACATACTTGTTTCGCTTCGTCCACTTTCATTATTCCTTTCATACATGCTCTCCGGTTTAGGGTACTCTTGACCTGGCCTTTTTTCAAGACGTCCCTGATTTGATCTTGAAACGTCCGCCTAGGTCTACCCCTTCCAACACTTTCATTCACACTGGCCTTATGTGTAAAAGGTCTATGTGTATATATTGACGAAGAAAGTGTTTTCATCGTCAATCATTCTTCATTCATTCTCTCGACATGTCCAAACCATCTCAGCATAAGATTTTATAGCCTCTTCATATAGAAGCAACGTTGAGTGTGTATGTCAATTCATTCGAAGTTCTAACTGAAAGAAATTCTTTTTTGCACTCTTTTTAAATAAAATATACTTTATTTTACTGTCGTTGCTATTGCTATAAAATAATCATAATCTAGTCCCAGGCTGTCCGATCATTTAGATATTCAGCTAGTAGGATTTACGACAGGGCCATTTTTTATAAAACATTTAAATTTATTTATAGATAATGCCTGAACAGTGGCTGGGACTTTATTATATAAGTGTATACATTTACCTTTAAAGCTATTATGTATCTAATAAACATTCTTTCCTAATAAGAGAAATAATATAATATTTATACCAGACCATTCAAAATTATCAATTTTATTATTATAAAGTAATAAAAAAGACAGTTGCCAGTTGTATTTGTAAGATGTTTTCGTACCAATTAGGCATTTTATTTAGATTGTATTTAGATATAATTTTAGATTCACGAACGGAGATTTGTCTCTTCATTTAATGATCATTGTAAATTATACTTAGTGTTGTATTAAACCAAATTATTACAAATATATTTTATGGTTTATTTTGAACCTCTTTTACAAACTTCGGGTTTCAAGGCATTAAATCTATAGAGCGTACTTAGATTTTGCTCAGACTTTACTTACGTGAAACTTAACTGAGTGTAAGCTGATCATAATCCTTGATTTCGTTTACGACGCTTACGTTTGATTTTGTATACGGCCGTTCCCAATATTCAGTATATCTCTTACTTGAGATAAAAATCGTAACTATTCTTGACTTTTCTGTCCCAATAAAGTAATCGACGGTAACTCACTTTATCCGTACACGCTGTCTGTCAATGGCACAACGCATAGCTTACCAGCGATAGAAGAAGATAGATTATTGACAACTAATAACTGACAGCAGAAGGTAGTAATTTATCTCTATCTGTAGATAGTATATTGGGAACGGCCGATAGTCATTTAACAGATAATATTATTCTGAGCTTAAGCTAAGACAGCCCAATACAAAAGTCAAGTTCGCGTTTTATTACACTGAGCTAAGTAAGCAAAGTCTGAAAAAATCCTAAGTACGCTCTATAGATCTAAGCCTAAAAGAAATAGCTTTGTTCTAATACTTCATTCGAACATAAGTAATATCTCCGGAAATAGATTTTAGAATCGAAAATCACGGTCACAGTTGTGTTGTACAAATGACGTCAATCAATACGAGGATCTGATCGTCATCATCATCAGCCGGAAGACGTCCACTGCTGGACAAAGGCTCGCAAAGATCGCCATGACGATCGGTCCTGCGCTGCCCTCGTCCAACATATTCCTGCGATCTTGACCAGATCGTCGGTCCATCTTGTGGGAGGCCTACCAAGACAACATCCGTGTCGCGGTACGTGGTCGCCATTCGAGGACTTTACTGCTCCAACGGTCATCTGTCCTTGCCACTGCCACTTCAATTTCGCAACCATATGGGCTATGTCTACGGATCTCCTCATTTTTGATTCCATCTCTCAGGGAATCTTCGAGCATAGCCCTCTCCGTTGCCCTCTCAGCGACAATAAGCTTTCTTATAAGGCCAATAGTTAGCGACCACGTCTGTGTTGCGTATGTCATCACAGGCAATAACTTATTGAAAGTCAAAAACTACCACCCATTCCAAAACGAATGCCTCAGACCTGAGAAGAATGGCCGCAACAAACTCAGCGGACTTTTTTTTCAAAAGTATGTTTACAAAGTAATATTAAACTTATTATTTAATAGCCTGAGGGCGGTCGCTCCATTCCCAATCTGTGATATCATTGAGAAAGTCATTAATGTTATAGTAACCTTAACCACACAAACGTTTCTTTACAATTCTTTTGAATAACGTAATATTTCATAACACACTGGTTAATAACCTTCGTCTTCACACACTGTGGTATTTTTGGACGAGAAGATTTTACGGGGCTTCCCTAACGCTGCCCATGCGAGTTTGATTCGATGAGTGACCTCTTTGACGAAATAGGACCTGCCCAACTGGATTATTTGTCCAAGGTAGACGTACTAATTGTCAAGAATTTCGAGTGTTACAAGGGTAGATGCGACTTGGACATTAGACATGATCTTCGTATATCGATAATCAATGTGGCACCGCTGAAGAGACTGAAGCACCGCCCAGATCTCGATCGAATCAAAGGCTTTCTCATAGTCCAGAAATGCTAAGCATAGTGACTGGTTATACTCCTCCGTCTTCTGTATAGCCTGCTGCAGGGTATGTATATGGTCTATAGTGCTAAAGCCTTTTCAGAATCTGGCTTGTTCGGAAGGCTGGAAGCCGTAGAACCTCAAGACGTTTTGTGATAATCGTCTTTTTTGAAGAACTATATCAGAACAGCACTTGTATACTTTTGTGCCATGCTTGCGGCGTTTAACCCTCGAGGATAACGGAATTGAATGGCTTCTGCAGGATCTTAAGCAAAGGAGTACTACCAGCTCTCAGAAGCTCGGCTGTGATTCCATCATCACCCAGCGCCTTGTTGTTTATAAGCTATTTTAGGGCCATACTAATTTCGCACAGGTCTGGGATATCTTCGGTATAGTGTCGGGTTAATTTGGTTCTTGGGTCTTCAGCCTTTTTTCTCCTAGTTCATCCGACTTCAAGTCGGTCCACAGTGTCTTGAAATTATATGTTGCCAGAGCCAATGGTCTTGTTGGTGGTAGCGTTGCCAACTTGGCAGTATAGACATATATACTATATTAAATATTCAATTCCATTTTCTGTCTTGATCCAATTCTGATAATTGCGTAAATAAGTCACTCATTGAAATATTTATAGTCTAAATGAGTTGCGTATTATTTTGCAACTGCAATTTCGAGAATTCATGTGACTAACGATGATTTAGTCATCGTATTACGTTTTTTATAATTTCTGATAACAGTTAGCGATTCGGAAGTTGATCACACATGTTACATATACGTCTGAGACCATATAGACGACAGTATGAGTCACATTGATTCAGGACTTTATAACTTAGATCATGTAACCGTCTACATAGACCATGGCAGCTGTGAAAACGAAAAAAATTTAGTTTAGAACTAACCTCTATTTTGAGCAATGTACGCACACTAACTGAATGACACTAGTGTCATACAAATCGTGAGTGTAAGACGCACACCAAACTAATAATCCTGGCCTGTAATTTATCGGTTTTTTTATCAGCAAGACACTCTATACTCTATCTAGACATATTAATTATCTAAGATTTCCAGTTATAAACGTCATTCATTGTTTATCTTCTACCATTTTATCGGGAGTGTTGCGAAGAGCTTTTTAACCTGATGCCATCAACCGAAACCCACCTTCGAATGGATATTAACTTGACTATCACCCTCACCTTATATGAGTGGTATTCCTCTTCAGTATGGTTTCAAAAAACTTTCTGCTACGTACCAGCCTGGCGAAATTCTCTAAGAAAAAATTGTATGCAATTGTATGAAACGTGCAGTCTTTGATAGATTGACAGATGACGGCTATAATCTAGTAAGAACCAAGATAGCTGAAAACCACTAAGTTTTAAGCAACTTTTGGCTTTCAAACTTAGCCGGATTGTACTTCGTCGCCGATAAGTTAATTACTATTGCAAACTTATTTCAAATCTCTCTGCACGATTCATACTAAACTGAATTTCGATTTTTACTTAGACAGTCCCACCTCTTTGCTACGTACATCCGACCCATAGGAGGATGTTCTTTGTGCAGTGTTTCCAGGCACCAGGACATAGGTACCATCATCAAATAATGTGATTCCTTTGGTATTGCTAGAGAGTGTGAGTGGAGGCTATCATATAACATTAGGTTGACCAGAACGCTTAATTATCATACTTTTCTATTAAATAATCTATTCTGCTATATATATAAAAAACATAAACAATTAAACAAGTTCTCGAAGTGTTTGTGTGATGTTATTCTCTTACAATAATTTCATCAATATGCCGCCCTGCTAACGTGGACGCGGTTGATTTATGACACGAACAAGTGCATTAGGGATGCGCTGCTCAGCAATCGTCAGTCAATATCGATAAAATATTAATTCTAAATTTTACAATACTAATTATAGTTTCATGTTCGTAATCTAATAATTAATTTTTTTTATTTTATTTGGGGAGCTTACAGCAACATTTACAAATCAGTCAAGTAAACATAATTAATTCTAAATGGCAGTTACAAGCTTCCTTATATATAAAGAAATTTGCTTAGTCTAACTAACTATAACTATAGATTTAGAATAAAAATACTTACACAGATATAAACATAGTAACTGTTAACTAGCCAAAAGATTTCGTAAAATCCTTTGCGAACGCACCTTTCTTTGTTTTTTTTTAACCACAATTTTTTTTCTATTTATATCAAATTTTTATTTATGTATCAAATTAATAATTTAGTTCCAAAAAAGAAGAAGGCTCTCCTTTTGTGCTCATTTGTAATGTGTTAATTGCCTCATAGCGCCAACAAATGAATGAATGAATGTATGAACCTAGTGAGATTAATTTTAAAAACATTCAGACTGGTCATATTTACAGTTCTGATATGGGATGATATTTATGAGGAAGAAAGGAAAAACATAAAATAAAGTTTTTGTTTTTTTTACAACAAATCATACATAATGTGTAATTTGCTGAAGTTGATGAAACGGACCACAAAAGGACACCAAGGCTTCGCTATAATAAGTTTTGTAGTCAGTTAAGCAACTAAAACGAATTAAGGGGTTTTAGTGAAATCGTACCAATGGAGTGATATCATTATGGAGCTAGAAGCTACCTTCTACCAGCCTACGCTTTTAAAATTCTTTTAAAAATGATATTCGTTCTAACAGTTTCTGTGCTTGTTGAGTTTCACACGAGAGACAGGTGTCTAATAATAATTCTAATGAAAATAACTTACATTATTATTGCTCTTCTAGGGTATATATGGCCTTGATTGTTCGTATCGATACTATGTCTGTGCTTAACTAAACTTAAAATAGTAAAAAAAATCTTTATACAAAAAACATCATCCTCAAATATACACATTATTAATACACAGTAACAAAATTTTCTGCAACACATCAGTTGGTAACAAATAACTGGGTCCGAATCTCAGTAGGTACAAACTATTATGTGGCTTATGAATGTTTGCATCCGAGTCATCCACGATAGTACAGTATTTATCTTAATTAATACAAAATGCATACTAAAATGCATTTTGTGTAAAGTTGCTTTGGTCGAGCCATGGCAAAAATGAACTTGGATGGCAGCGGTACGCGACGAGTGGCGAAGAATTTAAAAACAAGCTGCAAGTTTGAAAACGATGAGCACGACCAGGCTAGTCAAGAGCTTTTGACTAAGGAGAAGACGACGAAGAAGTTTATAATAATATAGTTGCTGGCAACCATAGTTTATAATATAGCTATAATTTCAAACAAATTTAATTAACACATAAAAATTTGTGTGCGTGTAAGTGCGTTAATAATAATTATCAAATCAAAAATATTTTATTTCGTAGGTAAATTGCATTAACTTGAAATATGTCATTTTTTCATACAGCTCGTTTGGAAGGCAGATTTGCTTAGAGAAAAACGAGCTAGAAAATCTAAGGTTGCTCTTTTCAAAACAGTTCAACAAACAAGTTCTTATTTTCAATTAAATTTACAAATCATTTCAATTACTATTCATGCAAAGTGATGCAACAAAAATAATCAAACGTCAATTACTAAATGCCTTACACGAGTAAATCAAAAACATGTTAATTGAAAAGTAAAAACATAGTTATAGTTAACATACATAAAGTAAATATACATATATCGACTATCGATACTACTCGATAATGCCCCATCACTACGCATCCCTTCATCTGCTGACATGTGGCTCTTAATTATAAGAACGTAAGCAACTACAAAACCAATGAATGGACAAAAAATCTAAAATAACTATGTTTTATTCCAATCTGGTTAGTGAACTTTATAAAAACTTACATGCACATGTGTACGAATGGGTTAAAATTTCTAAAAAGTGTCATTTCGATTCGAAATGGAAAGTTAGGGGTTAAATTAGTGTTGAATGTGTATTTTTATGTAAAAGGATGAGTAATGGTAGCATATGGTAGTTATTAAGATTGTCATGCGACACACATGAGAAGTATTTTAGTGATTATTGATTATAGATTTGTGTTTTAGAATTTTCTTTTGCGTTATATAAAAACTTTTTTGAGGTTTCTATTTTTTGCGTTAGTGATCGACGAATGATTATTTTCACTGAGCCGAGTTTAAGATGGGGAGGTTATCAGTTTTACATACAGTGTTGATACAACGCGACAATATAACTTTTTTTATGATATAAGGGGCGAGACGAGCAAGACGTTCAGCTGATGGTAATCGCCCTGCCCATTACGATGCAGTGCCGTGCAGGATTCTTGAAAAACCCAAAAATTCTGAGCAGCACTACAACTGCGCTCAACATCTTGAGACATAAGATGTTAAGTGTCATTTGCCCAGTAATTTCACTAGCTACGGCGCCCTTCAGACCGAAATACAATAAAGCTTACAGGTTACTGCTTCACGGCAGAAAATGGCGCCGTTGTTGTACCAGCAAACTAGCCGGCATCCTTTGCAAAGGAGCCTCCCACTGGTATAGATTATTATGTTCTATGGGATATTAATATAGGGCAATGAATCCGATATTAATACCACCTTTGTCTAGGCCGTAAAATTCATAAAAAAAATAAACATAATGTGTTGCCCCCTAACATATTCTTACAGGCACATTATCGTTTTTTTTAAAAACTACCAAATTTATTCATTTACTAGTAATCAACAGTGTTACAGTAATTATAAAAACAAAAGTAAAAATATATACAATTACAATAACACCAGGAACATGCATAGACTTTTTATACCTACTACTCGGATAAGTTTAGTTAGTAAGTCTTTTGTTGGGCGATGTATTTCCTTTTACAACAAGATCCCAGAACATGTCCTTAATGTCCATGTAATTAACATAAAAAAGAAATAAAAAAAATAATATAAATGACTTTTATAATGATACCAAATCTTAGAATGAAATGGATTAATGGAACAACGAGCCCTAAGTCTATTGTATTAAGGTTTATTATTGCAACGATTATTTTATTTAATAAAAAAGATCGTTCTTCTCCGTACTGAGGCATGTATTTTCGAATGTGTGGTTGTTTCTGACAATCAGTAAGTGATTTAAAAAAAATCCCATTTTCATTAAAAAATTATGATTTAGAATGTGCATATTTTATGTCTGTTATACAAGTGAGTCGCTAAGACTGATTTAGATTTTTTTTTATTTGAAATAAAAATTTACGATTTGTTTCGTCAAAACAATTTTCACATCTTTCGATTTAGAAAACTCATAATTTGCATTTGCAGTTTTTTTTTAACAATAACCAAACATTTTTATAAAGTATGTATTACTTTATAAAAGATTCACAAACTGATTTAAACAATTCAAATTCAAAGGTTTCCAATAGAAATAGGAATCGGAATTTATTTTCATAACTTCTAAATGTTGCATTTTTTATGAGATTTATTACTTAAAAAATTAAAGACAATATAGCTATCTACTATCATTTTGTTCAATTAATATATATAATTTGTATTTGCTAAAATTATTATAATTTACTAGCTAACCCGACAGACGTTGTTCTGTATATAATAAATAAAATAATGTTTTTATATGAATTTGTCAAAAATATATCATAACATCAAAAATTACTTCGTAAAATATGCACCCTGCTGTCGTAATGAAATTGTTTCACAGCAGAACTGTGAAACCAAGCGTCAATAAATTCTCTCATAGAAATTATGTATGGACACATCAAAGGAAAAAACAAATTTGTTGTTTTTGTTTAATTTAGCAGCATTTTCCTATTTATTCACCTTTTAAACCTTCCCTGTACTTCCAAAAATAGTTCAAGACCAAAATTAGCCAAATCGGTCCAGCCGTTCTCGAGTTTTAGCGAGACTAACGAACAGCAAATCATTTTTATATATATAGATTATTTATTCTCCGTGTAGATGTAGTATAAGGCACTTATTACACTTAAGACACATTCTACCAGTGGGAGGCTCCTTTGCACAGGATGCCGGCTAGATTATAGGTACCACAAGGCGCCTAATCCTGCCGTGAAGCAGTAATGTGTAAGCATTACTGTCTTTCGGTCTGAAGGGCGCCGCAGCTAGTGAAATTACTGGGCAAATGGGACTCAGCATCTTTTGTCTCAAGGAGACGAGTGCAATTGTAATAGTAGTAGCACTGCATTGTAATGGGCAGGGCGTATCAATTACCATCAGCTGAAATATCATAAATAAAACTACACTTGAAAGAAAATGCGATCTTCTACTTGGATGTATAGAGCTTACTAAACTTTTTCAGTAAGCAATTTAACCGAAACTACGTGATTAAATTTGATAAAAATATGCGGCAGAAAAATTTTAAGTATGAAAATACATGTCTTAGGTGATTTACTGTGGAGAAACGTTCAACTGATGGTAATTAATACGCCCTATACATTACAATTGAGTGCCGCTCAAGTTTCTTGAAAAACCCAAAAATTCTGAGGGGTAGTCCTATTGCGCTCGCCACCTTGAGACATATGAAGATGTTAAGTCTCATTTGCCCAGTAATTTCACTAGCTACGGCGCCCTTCAGACCGAAACACAATAATGCTTAACCATTACTGCTTCCCGGCAAAAATTTTATGATAATCCATTCTACCGTGCACATACTCTTTATTTTCTTTCATGATATTTATTACATAAATGAATAATAGTGAAAACTACCACTACCTTTCTGATATCACTGCAAAACCATGTTATAATTTTATTGCAATTAACAAAATACTAATAATTAAGTAATCAATTCGTAAGTTATATGCAGTGAATATAAAGTAATCAAATAAAATATTTTTATATTTGTACTATTGATTATATATCAAAGGCTTTCGATAGTATATATTTTGTATGCATCTAAATTGTAACAGTCAAATATCATTCGACAAGAAAAAATAAACTAACCAAGTTCTAATAGTTTCGGAAAAAAGTGACTGTGACATACGGACGGACAGACATGACGAATCTATAAGATTTGACGACCTGTATAGCCGAGTAGTTAGCGATCCTACCCACTAAGCTAGAGGTCCCGGGTTCGAATCCCGTTAGGTGCAAGCATTTATATGATGAATATGGATGTTTGTTTCTGAGTCATGGATGTTTAAATGTATTTATGTATGTTTATATGAATTTATGTATGTTTAAGTAAGTATATTGTATTAAATATATCATTGTCTTGTAACCCATAACACAGCCTATATATGCTTAACTTGGGGCAAGATAATTTGTGTAAAAAGTGTGTCAATATTATTATTATTATAAGGCTTCCATTTTTTGTCATTTGCCTACGGAACCCTATAAACAGCGCATGCTCGATTGAATTGATTATGATACAATTTTTGCCGTCCGCATATGTTCATTAATCCACTCAGTTTCCGTAAAACCGCTATCCTAAAAAGTGTAGTACGTTCTATACACCCTCACTCAAGTGTAGTATATGTCTTAAGTGTATTATGTGCCTTATACTACATGTACACTAACTAAATTATAAATTATTATAAGTTTAGCGAATACAAATTAAATATGCATAAATATGTTAAAAAGTGTGAACAGCATAACTTTAATACCAGACATAAACATAAAATTGCTATACCCAGTTTTAGAACCACTAAGGCAAATAAATCATTTTTGGGAAATTCTGTTAGATTCTATAATAAGCTCACCACGACCATAACAGAATTGCCTGACAAAACATTCAAGACATATTTAAAAACTGTTTTAATGGGAAACGGTTACTATAATAGGAATATACTGAGAATAAAGAAGTTTGGAATACGGTACCATACATATCGCGAGTCTCTGCGACCATGTACCATCCACTGACGTATTTTTAATTACTTACGTAATTTACTTTTTGACAATTTTTGCGCACTTGTGAACATTTTTTGACTATTTACAGATGCTTTAATATTTTTTTTTTCATTTTCATATAATCATTACACAAATTAATAGTAGATAGCTATTAAAAGGCGTAAAAGGCATTTATTTTTTGAAACTTGATTCCTTTAGAATTCTTTTTGATGTCATTTCTAATATACTAGATACTACTACCGCTTCGGAAACAAGTGGCACTCTGAGAGAGAATAAGCGGCTCCCAGCATTCTTTTTTTGCGCTCTTTTTAATGAAATATGCAATATTGTCCTGTCATTGCTATTGCTATCAAGTATTCATAATCTAGTCCCAGGGTGTCCGATCACATAGATTTCAAGACTTTTCCGAGCATAGCCCTCTCCATTGCCCTCTGAGGTCAATAGTTAGCGACCACGCTTGGGTTCCGTATGTCATCACTGGCAACATACACTGGCTAAAAACCCTTTTTTTAATTGTATTTATTATTTCATTGTTTTTTTTTTGTATTGGTACCTCGTGCCGGGCGAGGATCGAACCGGGGACTCCGCGGTGAGAGTCAACGGTTCAACCTATTGCGTCATCGAGGCAATGATCAATTTTGTGTAAGAATAGCCTTGAAACATTTCTGCCCGTTTGAAATAAATTTTCACGCAGTTTCTCTTAGATCATTTATACGTATAGATATGACAGCTGTGAAAACGTCTAAAAAAATTGACGTTGACAATTAACCTCTATTTTGAGCAATGCACGCACACTAACACAAAGTGTCATACAAATCGCGAGTGCAATACGTAACTTGTCACGCCCCTTTTATCGGTGGTCTAACAGCAAGAGACGTATAATTTAACTAAGCAGTTTCTATATCCTAATAATAAATCGATTAAAATTACTCAAGTTAAACAATAACATGTGCAAAACAAAATTGTTTTTCAAAGCTAAGATTGTTTAAAGCTATCATAAATGTGCTCGTACAAAACGACGATAATTTTCAAAGAAAGTTTATTTATAATCGAAGGTTTTTTCATGCAGAGAGGCGTGTGGCACAATTACGTATATCTAATTGTATTTATATCTTCTCTTTCACATATGCGCGTGCGCCTGTAGCGGTTACCAAGCTGCGGGTCGCTTTGTATTTTAATATGAAACTCTATACTATGATAGACTCGTTTGTAAATTAATTAGGAGTTGTTAGGTCCTTCTTTTGTTGTAAGTCACTAAATTAAATAAATAATAAAAAAATATTTGCAACAAATCCAATCAAAAATCAAAATCACTTTATTCATGTAGGTCACGGAAATCACGCTTATGAATGTCAAAAAAATATTTTTATATTTTTATATTAAAGGGAAATGGGAAGAAGTAGCAAGAAACTCATTGCCACTCTTTTATATCAAGATTTATATTTCCATCGATTTACAAATAATTTCAATTACAATGTTATATGTAAAATGATGCAACAAACAACACTTTCACAACGCATATACTAACAAATATAGATAACGATTATGCGACAAAAAACGCCGACAATTCCGCTTCTTACCTTGTATGTATTTCTCAATAAAATTTGTAAAGGGTGAGTTAGAAATTAAAACATTATTTGTTTATTAATATTTTTATTTTATAATCAGTTTAAGCTAATTTCAAAATGTTGAAGTGTAAAGTTTAATTTCGAAATGTAACACAAACTTGTCTTTGATAATCAGTTTCCAGAATGAAATTATACTTGTTAAAAAAATATATCTAGTCGGCATCTTTGCGACCGAATAATCAGCTAGTCGGTTAGTCAGCCGAAGTCATAATGTGTCCATTATTATTCTTTACCTAAAAGTATAAACTGCAACTATTGAAAAAAAAATTATTGCAGTTTTTGTTTTGTTTGTTATTTTGTGTAGTATCTATCCCACTTCTGAATTCGAGCAATAAGCATGTAGAGCGTCTATAGAACTCTATTGTAAGATAAGAAATATTGAATTTTGCTTGTTCACCTCTACCTTTATTCGGTGTTGCTTACTAACGCGGTAATTACTAAATTACTCGCGTCACCATATTTGCCATTTTTTATTGAACTTCATCATCTACCAACAGTCACACAATGATATTAAAAAAAATCTTTTAATGACATCAAAAAGAATTGTAAAGGAATCAATTTTGAGAAAATAAATGCCTTTTTTTCATATTAGTAAATAGTTTTATTATAATTTAACCTTTTGATCTTCCGTAATAAGGGTATTCTGAAAATTTTAAAACTATTTAATAATAAATAGTATTTTATGCAATAGTAAATGTATAAGGACGGTTAAAAAACACGAGCAGCGTGTGTATATAATAGTAATAAAACTATTTATAATTTATTATATTCCGAATATAAATATTAGTAAAAGCGGGCCGGGCTTGACGAGATGTGTACTTCACGACTATGTTAATACGGTTTACCACCGCGATGATCAGTGGCTCTCAAACATATCCTTTCACTATTTCATTATTTATGTTAATTAATGTTATGAAATTCTATATAATTAGAAATTGAAATGGTTAAGTTTCGCAAGTAAGTACCTATTTTCTTACAGGTACCACCACGACACTAGAAAGAGAAATAACACAAATAAAATTTTGTTTTTCAAATTTTACTTGTGTATTAATCCTAGAATTGAGGGTTATTACACTTTAAAAAATACATAACATAAAGAGAAATTACTTTAAAGGTGTCTTGAGCTGAATATGAGATGGGCAGGTACTTTTAAAGGGACGCATATATGACGGTCTTCCTTAATTACTGACAACGGTAATGGTCATCTGGTGATATCATAATCAGGAAGAAATTTAAATTTGTTACATGTTCTACTCAGATATATAGAGTTAGTGTTGATAATTTCTACGTCTGGATAGAGCCTCTTGCTGCTAGACAACCGATGAAATCAGGCCAGGTTTATTACTTTAGTGTGCGTTACAAGCTACGTCTTACACTAGCGATTTGTGTCAATTTGTGTGAGTGTGCGTGCATTGCTTAAAATAGAGGTTAACTGTCAACCTCAATATTTTTCGACGGTTTCACAGTCTATCTAGACGTATAAATGATCTAAGGTTGTAACCATAGAGTTGAATTGTTCAGATGAGCTGAAAGCACGATTATGCATGGCCAATTTTGATATTTCAATTTTTATTTTGCTCACTGCTCAAGAAACCGTCTTTTCGTTACAGCATCAGCCTACCAGCAATAATTGAACAAAACCTTTGTATTTTTTTCAAAATATTTGATTAAAATGTAGAATTGTTCTTTAAAGATTATTAGTAATGCCGTTAATGTTTGAGGAGCGCTGTGTGGAGACAAGTGCAGGCATTTCTAGTGTGTGTCCTAGATAATATGAAACAATACTTAATTTAACACTGGCATCTATCATATTAATTTCAACTATCGTTGAGTTGTTTTCTTAATTATTTTACGTTGGCGTGTATTAATACAGTCCGATAGCTGAATGGTTAACGAATGTTTTGAATCTTTCATATTAACTATTTTCGAAAGAGTGTATGATTCAAAAGACTTAAGTAAATATATCGATGACGTAATTAACATATTTAGAAATTTTCATTGAATAAAAAAAAATGTTCGACACTCTTGTCTACTGTCAATCAGTAATATGAAAATTTAATTGTTTTTTTTCGAACCACGACGCAGCTTAATTATAATGCTAATTATTCAATTACCTCATATTGATATATTTTAATAAAATTTTTACAATTATAAAAAGCAAATCGATATTTTTTATTTCATGGGCAGTTGTTTTCATGATAAGAAATAAAAAATTAAGATTTGTTTAATTCACGTTTATTAGTATCATCAATTTTAGTTATGTCTTTATTTTTGATATCGTAAACGTAGCTGAACTGTGCAAGGCAACGGTGCAATTGTGGCGTTATTTAAATTCAAATATTTTTATACAAAATAGGATTTAAAATCACATATTGAATGTCAAACACTACCACCCTTTCGAAATGGTATCTATGCCTCAAACCTGAGAAGAACTCAGCGGGCTTTTGTATTTATTTATTTTTGCAATATTAATGTTGTGAATTTTGTAATCATCTGTTTCAAATGTATGTTATGGTAAGTGGTAGACAGCACTCTATAAGGTGCAGGTTCGCTATTTATAAAAAAACCCTCTCGAATAGCGGAACAGCTTGAAATCACTAACACCTAATTCTATTATTTCACTTGCTAATTTACTAATCTAGATACCTCCCGCCGCCATTTGTGTGATATGTTCAAAAATCAAAAAGTGAAAAAGTTTATACAAATACCTTAAAAATACCGTCGGGAATGATTTAAATATTGTAAAATCAGTGAACGAGTGAAAATACACACGATTGAAAATTTGTGCCCGAAAATAAGACTTGGCTTAAAGGTCTCGTTACCAGGCCATAAAATCTTATTTAAAAAAAGTGTGTGTGTACTTATTTATGCACGCAAGAAGTTATATTTCTTTGGCGTAACAAAGCAAAAATCATTAAAATTATTTATTTCTCCTGCTATTCTACGTTTGTAAAAATCAATATTGAAAGAACAATATTGTAAAAATCTTGCAAAGATGGCTTTGACAATTAATTATTAAATAGCGAATATGGCTGTATGGGCTTGAACCCTTTCCCTGTCCTAATAATGGACGAAGAAACCAAAATAAAATAACGAATGACGCAAACGTCAGAAAATTTTAGGAACCAACTTCATCCTGTTACTTTTTGTGTTACAGTGATGCTCGAGCAACTTAAAATTTCACTCTCATAATTTTTTCATAATGCACCTAAAGAAGTATAACTTCAAAAAAATTGCTTGCGTACAAAGTACACATGTCTGAAGTGAAACCTTATTGTGCATGACCCTCTTAACTGTATTTGAAGTCCTGTTACATGTTGCTGGGATGACACGTTTCATTTGATTTCAACCACTATGAAAGACATTATTATCACCGCTACCATATTTATGTTCCCGTGGTGTCTATGTAGTAATACGTCCTATACTCGCGTCATACATAATATTATCTCTTCTTCAACTATGGTCGCCTGGTACCAAAACATTGTATATTGCTTTCTATTCTCAAATCTTATAAATTTATATTTCTGTCTCATTTGTCTCGCTTTTTCGTTTCATCGACTTTCAAATCACAACGATGGTAAAGAAGTTTTCACTTCAAAAAGTGCATCAAAGTTCTCTGCGCACGACTTGAACACTTTGTTATTGCATAGAGACACCAATTTATTATGTGTATTGTAAAGGTTAATCACGGGGAGCGTTCCGAAGGCTATTAGACCTGATTCCTGTCACCGAACCACAAGTAAGGGGTCACCAAAACCCTTTTCAAGCAGATGCTTAAGTTATAAATTCAACTTGTTTAAATTTCTTTTCTTTAATAAAGATCAACAATTTCATAATTCATTCACTTCATAATGATAACGTTCCAGTTGACATAAAACAGTTTGTTTATAGAAATGCGAGCCAAGTCTATGTACCGTCCACACGTGTCATGCACAAGTGCAACAATATTAATATAAGACTGTCGTGCAGTAGCCTCTTTTCACATAATACGTAGTGATTTAATAAATATTCTAAGAAAGGAAACACTACATCTACTAATATAAAATGATTACAAATAAGAACATAAATATGCTCATTATTTTTATTAATATTTGCGCTTTTTTATAATTTTAGGTGGATAAAAATTGTTAGTGTGAGTCACCAAATAAAAATAACTACAACTGATTCATTTGGGTCAAAAAATTATACATAAGAATATCAAAGTTCTAAATTCATTTTATTATTTTAGTAGATGGTTAAAAAAAATTATGGTATGTGGTAGTCCATTTCAGAAAAGATGAGATGCCATGAGAAGAAGGTGGCAAGAAAGTCATTGCCACTTTTTTAAATCATCTTATAGGGAGGAATACGATATGCAATTTTAATTGTACGTGAAAGAAAGTTTATAAAGATTCGTACTGTGGATAAACGCAACACATCCAGATGGTGAAAATAAATCACATATTTTGGTAATTTACGTAATGAAATATTTAAAACCAACAAAGGTGCAATATGTTTTCAACAGATGATCTAGAAATTTCACAAGGTCTATTATTTAAAAAATCAGTTTATTCCTTAATTATTTATTAAAAAGCGTTTAAGGTGCAAACATTTTGGTTACATCAATTAAAAACAAATTGATTATGTATCGATGGTGATATTAAATAAACACTCGGTTAGAGCTACGTCACGCTGTATAATATAGACACATATGTTATTTATATACAACATAGTACAATATACCTACACATAAAAAAAATATACTTCAAGTTTCCAATACATAATAAAAAAAAATTAATTGATATCCAGACTCCATGTAATGTGAAGATACCCGAGTATAGCTTCTACGCGTGTACAATGTGCATTTTGCTTTTGGTTTATTTAATAACGGTAATGTTATTGATATTAAAGTTTAACGATGGCAAAATTATTCATTTTCATTGAAACGATCAATTTGTTTATGCAATTTCATTTTTATGTTGTTTTATGACTTTTAATCTAGACATGTAATAACACAGGAAATATGATGAACCTAAAGCCTAAATGCTAGTGTCATAGGTTAGGAAGAATGGATTTTTGGCAATTTAACTAACTAACTTAGGGGATAAAATAAGGGAAGGGCTGTTTTTATGGAAGAACGTTTTTTTTTTCAAATAAGATTATCTTATTACGAAAATATGTGACTTTGGTTTCTTAGCAATTTTTGTTCTATTATACTTTTTGTCTTCTCCCATTCTGTAATTTACTTTATACAAATCTTCAGACCAATACAAAACCATAGATAACGCACTACAGGTCGTTTAGTAATGATCAAAGAGAATGTAAATACTGTGTAATAAGAGGCGGGCTAGGAAAAAAATTAAAATTAGTTTAGTGTGAAAAAAAGCAGTTATTTAACATAAGTTTGAAGTACTTAGTGTAATTACAGTATCGCGATTGGCCACGAAGTATAATCCGGCTAAGTTTGAAAGCGAACAGTTGCTTAAAACAAAATGGATTTCGGCTATCTCCTATTATATATGTTTTTAACAAGATTATTGCAGTCATCTATCAATGACTGCACGTTTCATACAATTGGGTGAATCGCTTTCTTCTTAGAGAGTTTCGCTAGGCTGGTAGTGATCATTTGAGTGAGTAAACTGTGATACAATGAAAACTTTTTACAAAGTTTCATGGTACAAGCGTATCTCCATATCCAAATACAATTTACTCATGGAGTAAATTGTATTTTGTTGCCGTAATTTTCGTACACGCCAAACCTGCGCAATGTCGACATCGCGCATGCGCGGTAGACAGCCCACGCCATTCGCGCGCCATTTAAATTTTTTCCCGCACTTAAATGAATATAATATTTTGATATATTTCATTATCGTAATAAACGTTTGCCACTTGTATTGTATGCCACTGCGCGTAGTCCATGCCATCGTGCCACTCGGCTTTGTTTCTGGTTCTAGCTGTTATGTCACAATTAATTACTAAAAATCAAATTCAAATATTAAAATTACTTAATGATCGTCAAATTTACCAGCCATTCGAAAAGGTATGCCTCAGTCCTGAGAAGAACGGGTGAAAGAAACTCAGTGGGCTTCTTTTTTTAAATAAAAAAAATATTCATCACTATTCAAGAAAAGGGCGGTCGCTCAATTCCAATTATGTGGTATCATTAAAAAATAATAATTTAAACCTTTTCTTTTGAATTTCGTAACACATTCTGCACATTTCTGGGACCATGTTGTAAAAGCATACAGATATATACATCGCCCATCAAAACACTTACTAACTCAACTTAACCGAGTAGTAGGCATAACAAGTATATGTTTGTTCCTGGTGTTAACATTATGAAAAATCACAGTATCTAGCGAATTCGCTACTGTTCCTATTACCATGGAATAAGCACGGACTAGTAAAATAAGAAGGACTCCGCGCTGTGATATCAGCAAGTGAAGCACCTTTATGCTAGTGTGTGTTCGGTTACGGGGTACAACAGTTACACAATTTTATTTTCCCTTAAATAATCATATATCCACAAATACTTTTATAGTATTATTTAACACTTTTTCACAACGCACGACGGCATTTTTAAAATATTTTATTGAGACGCAAACTAATCTGTCACAGACGATAACAATTCTCCTAATGGCCGCCTATCGGCCTGTAATAGTGTTACTGTGTGCGTGGGGCTTATGTATTTACACGTAAATCGGATTGTTTTGGTGCTACACTGTTTTGTAAGGTAACACGGCGTCCTTATTTTTTTACTAGTCCGTGTATCTAGCAAATTCGCTACTGTTCCTATTACCATGCCACAAGTTAATATGTTTATGTCTTTAAATTTTTCTCTTAAAAACACCAATTACTTCTCAGTTGCATAAAATCTTTCGTTTAACCCTTTCCTAAAATGATTATTTAGATATTATTAATAAATATTAATTAATGACACGTGTAGGCTTGTTTATATAAATAGTTTACTAATCCAATGCAACTTTGTAATTCTTACATAAATACGTGTGCAGTTCAAAGGTTCAGGTCAGGTCATGATTTTATACAACGTAGCATATTGTTGCGATCTATAACAAATAAAATGAATAGTAGAAATTATAAATAATTATAATAGTGCTTAGTCTTGGGCGTCACGGGCTATTTTAAAACCGGCACGACGTATCAGTCGTCACGTCGCGTCGTTTGCAGTTCTTAAACCAGCTGTTTTAGAGCCAAATAGTTTTGCCCGCCGCGATGGCAAGCGTCCTGATGAAATGACCCTGGTGGCATAGGCACTGGTAATGGCGCTGGTGTGGGACGTGACTTGCGTCAACACTCTGACTCCTTCTCATGTCCAAGTGACGTCAGTTGGTGCTGGGGCTACTGCTTCGACTGCCGAAGACAGCAAAGTCGCAAATATGTCGGTCTCATTGAGTCATACATCTTTGTGCCATTTGGTGTCGAGACACTTGGCCCGTGGGGCCCAGAGGCGCGGAGAATGTTCAAAATACTATCTTCGCGCCTCAATAGGGCTACTGGCAACCCAAGCACTGGCAGCTATTTCGGTCAACGGATCAACCTTGCTATCCAACGTGGAAATGCTGCCAGTATTCTTGATACACTTCCCAGTAATTATAGTTTTAATTTAATATAGTCATAGTATTTGTACATATTGTTTACATTTGTTTTGTTTGAATAATTGATATTAAATGAATTCTATTCATCAACTTAAGTCTGTGGGAGTGAGAATAAACCGCTAGTTAACACAGGATGACAAATGGGTTGAAACTGCACCGGCGCCTTTTTCTGTAGTGAAGTAGTAATGTGCAAACTTAGACAATTAATAGGTCTAGATAGTCTCTTGCTGTTAGACAACCATAAAAACAGGCCAGGTGTAATACTTTAGTGAGCGTGACAAGCTACGTCTTACATTCGCGATTTGTATGACACTTTGTATTAGTGTGCGTGAATTGCTCAAAGTAGAGGTTAGTTCTAAACTCATTATTTGTTGACGTTTTCACAGCTGTCATAGTCTATCTAGACGTATAACAGCCAATCCTAATATACTATCTACAGATAGAGATAAATTACTGCCTTACCTTACCTTCGACTGTGAGTAATTAGCTATCAATAAACTGACGCTGTCCCAATATCCCCGATTAGTCATTTTTATCGCCTTATATTGGGACGTGTGAATTGCAATTTTCATACAAACATCTATCGCTGGTAAGCTATAAGTCCTCCCATTGACAGACAGCGGATGTACGGATAATATGAGTTACCGTCGATAAGTTTATTGGGACAGAAAAGTCAACGATAGTTACGATTTTTATATCAAATAGGCAATAGACTGAATATTGGTAACGGCCGTAAATGATCTAAGTGTGCTAGCATAATATTGTGTTTCGGTTTGAAGGACGGCGCAGTTTCACGTGTAAGAAAGATCCTTGAAAACTGCACTGTGTGGTAATGCTGTACATCCAGATTGTGGAGATGCTCATTTGGTCTAGCTAGTGAAATCAATTCTTAAATACTTAAGTCGTATTGACCTGCAAACAAAGTGCAAGGAAATAAATTTCACTGTTGGTTGTTTGTTACAAATGTTATAATTGATGTTCACAGTTCATGTAGTACTGATGCCATTCAGTCTATAGATAAATCAAATGTAATCTAGTCGTTAATTAAACTATGTAAGGCAGAGGTCAAAATTATCGCGGAATTTGTTGGGCGATATATTATGCGTTTACAACATGATCCCAGAAAATGTACAAAACAAATGTGTTACAAAAACAAATTGGGAATGGAGCGACCGCCCTCAGCCTATTTAATAATAAATGTCATTAATTGTACAAGAATATATATTCTTTTAGGGACGAAATTTTTGCGCCCGTTCTTCTCATAAATTTTCTAATGGGTGGTAGTTATTGACGTTCAATATGTGATTTTAAATACTTCTTTGAATAAAATATTTAAATTTTTAATGAAGACAAAAGGTACTGTGTTTCGGTTTAAAGGGCGCCGTAGCTAGTGAAATTACTGGGCAAATGAGACTTAACATCTTATGTCTCAAGGTGACGAGCGCAGTCTTAGTGCCGCTCAGAATTTTTGGGTTTTCAAGAATCCTGAGCGGCATTGCATTGTAATGGGCAGGGCGTATCGATTAGCATCAGCTAAACGTCCTGCTCGTCTCGTCCCTAATTCTATAAAAAATATAGAAATCAACCGGCCTTAAGTCCAGACTTAAGGCCACGTGTCATGGGTTATCCTCACCCTATCCAATGGTTAGGAAAAATATGCAGCCTAGCTATCCAACGCGGATATGCTGCCAGTATTCTTGGTACGCTTCCCCTTAATGATAGTTTTAATTTAATGTAATCATAGTATTGTAAATATTTATAATTATAAAATTTGTTTATGTAAAATATATGTTTTAAAGTATAAATTTAGTTTAAGAAACAATGAATGTTAGATGCATCGAGCGTATCAACAGTGGCGTGAATATTGTAAGATTTGTCGTGCCATATTACGTGTTCAGTTTCTCACATCAATCAGCAGATGAGGTAATATACCTCATATGCATTGCATAGCAAAGCAGACATTTTTTTGTGTAATAATAAATTTTGAAATGAATCAAAAACAAACAAGATTGTAGAATATAAGACGAACTTGGGGGTTTTAAATGTCAAATATCCTTAACTTGATAAAAAAGAGCGTTGACGGCAAGGAAAAGATACTACATCTGCGGAGGACGCGAATGAAATCGAGGGTCATCATTTTAGCCGATGTCAACTGCTGGTTTGCCCTGCAGCCTCTCCCAAATCTCCACGACGATTGGTCCTGCACTGCCCTCATACAACCTATTCCGGCGATCTTGACCAGATTATCGGACCATCTCATGGAGGACTATCAAAACTGTGCTTTCCAGTACGTGGTCGCCATTCGAAGACTTCACTGCCCTAACAGCTTTCTGTACTTCGAGCTATGCCACTGCCATTTCAGTTTCTCAATCATCCGCGATATGTTAGTTCCTTTGGTCCTCCTACGGTTCTCCTCATTCCTGATCGCAGGGAAATTCAGCCCTCTCCGTTACTCTCTGAGAGACCATCACATAACATATTGCAACAACACTTGGTAAGCGCCATGAAGCTAGATCAGTTGGTAAAAGGGGTTTGATATCGGGAGAAGAACTGACAAGGAAAACTCAAACCACTTTTTAAATCACATAATAATACAATTGTTTAGTGATCTTAATATACTATACAATTTAAGGTAGCCTGCTAAGAACAAGCCAAGTATAAGGCTTTTTATAGCCTTAGGGCCTTCTTTAAGTCGTAAGCCTTCTTCGTCAAAGAAGTTCGTGTCCTAGTTCGTGTAGGTATACTGTCTGGTATTCTATTGTAAAATTTAATACCAAGACCAATGAAGGAGCCCTTAACTCTAGCTCTCTCTTTACACGGGATCTCTCCAATGCTGAATCATAAAATATATTAAAAAAAACACTTCTTTTTTCAGCACGAGTTGTTCATTAAACTTTATGAGCAACTAAATAAATTCGTGTCAATTAAACCAACCCTCATATTATTTAGACAACGGTAATAATCACTAAAAACCACTTTGGTAACACAAAACTGGCAAAAAATATATAAAAACGCTACTGTTATTGACTTATGTCAGCAATGATATGAAGACGAGCGCGACGTAAAAAATGTTAAGTTGTTAAATCGTAGACACGTGTTCCGCGCATTTACGTGAGAAATTTCGTGTGGATTTTGTGTGAAAAGAGATTATCATATTTCTTGGGCGTATTTAAGATGTTCAAATATACTACACTAGCTGACCCGACAGACGTTGTTCTGTATAATAAATAAAATACTGTTTTTATGAATTTGTCAATAATATTTTCATAACATCAAGAATTATTTCGTAAGATATGCTCCCTGTTTTATTATTAATAAAATTGTTTCATAGCAGAACTGTCAAGCCGTGCGTCAATAAATTCGGGCAACACCCATTATTTATAGTAATATTTCAGAAAACAGACTCTAGATGAGATTAAAGATTATAGGTATACCAAGCTAAAACTTATCTGAAAACCAAATCCTTTTCCAGAAACTAAAATTAGGTTAGGTTAAGTTAGAACATAAATACATAGGAAACCGGCCGCAGGCCGGGCAACACCCATTATTTATAGTAATATTTCAGAAAAGAGAATCTAGAAGACTCAAAGTAATACACCGAGTTTAAGTAATTAATAAAACTAACGAAATTGTGTTATGATATAAAAAAAATTCTAAATCTGAAACCAAAAGTTTCCTCACCCTGGGAGTGCTGGAGAGGGTTAAGGGGCCCCCTTCCCCACCTCTCCACACCTCCCCCCCTCAAATTCATGCCAATGGATTCTAAATCCTTACCTATACTTTTTTAAGTCAAATATTTTTACTCAAAAAAGCATTTAAACTTACTTATTGAAAATCAAAAACTCCCACCCATTGTATGTCAACACACGTCTCACGTATGTAATCAAAAAGAATTCTAAAGGAATCAATTTTGAGAAAATAAATGCCTGCCTTTTATACCAGTACACGATGTCAGAGAGAATATCATTTACTTCGTCATACATAACTTGATTTCTTTTCGCTTTAATATCAGTGAAGTGTCTTCCGCAAACAATACTACCTTATATTTTTTTTCTATAAGGCCAGGAACATCATTTATGTAGATAAAGAATAGAAATGGTCCAAGAATAAGCCCTTGTGGGTTGGACACAATTGGGGAAGCCCTATGCCAAACAACACAACGAGCGGAGAGAGATAATATAATATAAGTTTCCCTGCAAGATCGAATATTAAATGAGGAGATCCGTAGGACAACTAAGTCACTGACATAGTCCAAATGATTGCGAAACTGAAGTAGTAGTGGGCAGGTCACATAGTTCGACGGACAGATGGCCGGAGGGGCAGAAAAGTCCTCGAATGGCGACCACGTATCGGAAGACCCAGTGTTGGTAGGCCCTCACAAGATGAACCGACGATCTGATCAAGAGTACCGCAATACGTTGGATGAGGGCAGCGCAGGACCGATCGTCGTGTAAATCTTTGGGAGAGGCCTTTATGCAGCAGTGGACGTCTTCCGGCTGATGACGATGATGATGATGAAATTATTTCTAATTTAGTTTACTTTATATAAAATAAGTTATTTTTTATCAGTTATTTTAAATTTAATTTACTTTTAATTATTTATTTAGTATTTTAGATTAATTTGTCCTCATTTCAGAAATAAATGGCCTTTTTTATTTTATTGACTTTCATCTCAAAAATGCCTGTTTCTTATACATTATAAGTAGTGTATGTAAATAGGTA
The DNA here is from genome assembly GCF_905404315.1 of Leptidea sinapis. Classification (NCBI taxonomy): domain Eukaryota; kingdom Metazoa; phylum Arthropoda; class Insecta; order Lepidoptera; family Pieridae; genus Leptidea; species Leptidea sinapis. Next base: position 1,007,480 of record NC_066268.1, read on the forward strand.
TTCAATGATTAAATATTATACGCTGGGGTTCCAGGGTGCAAGGCTTTTCATAAATTGATAGACTACTACTTGGCATTGCTTCATTGTGTGTCTTCTACCGCATCTCTCATGGGAAGTGCTTCGAAGAACTGTTTCACCTGATTTCTGCCGCCAAATTCCACCTTTGCACGACATGCTACAGTTATAGAAGGACTTAAATTGAAAAAATAGTAGAAAGAATTATAAAACTAAGTATCAAAACAATTTGTTAATTTTATAGTTCCTCACTGTTGGGATTAATTAAGTTAAATTTGTAACCAAAATATATGAACGATGCGGGACTCGACCCCGCGACATCTCGTTTTCCATCCGAGCGCTCTTCCACTGAGTCGTACCGTTACGAGTGGCGTAAAGCGTGATAACTTGAGAGTTGAACAAAACATACCAAGATTTACGAACTAGGTCACTCGAACGGTAGTCTTAGTGGAAGAGCGCTCGGACAGCACCCGAGAGGTCGCTGGTTCGAGTCCCGCATTAACTTAACTTTTCTAGAGGTAACGTAAGTACGTGGATGGAAATTCCTTGAAAACTGCAGCTGAAAGTGGAGGAACGCTAGACATCCAGATGGTGGGGATGATATTACAATTTGTGGTATTTCATGCGAAGGTGTGATTCGGCGGCAGGAATCAGGTGACACAGCTCTTCGGAACACTCCCCATGATAAATGCTGTAGAGGACGACGGCAGCGACGTCTCTACGCAACGCCAAGTAATCCATTCACAGAGTATTGAGTCCCTGACAATTGCAATGCCGCTAAGAATTTTCGGTTTTTCTAGCATCTTTTTCATAGGGCAGGGCGTATTACTTAGATACCTTTGATGAGTGAATGCTCATTTCGTCACTGTTTCTCATTAAAAGCCTTAAGATTTATATAACAATATAGATCTAGCATAAATGGCGCCAAAAGCTGTTAACCCCTTGTTTCATGATTTTCAGTCATGTTCAAAGCAGCCACAGGAAAATAAACTCTCTGCCGCATAAAATAAAACCTAAACATAAACACCACGTCGATATTGAATGTTCGGGACACATGTGTGTTTTTTGATATCCCGAACGCTCCTGTTATTCCTCAGTGATATTCCAATAAGTAAACTCGTGTTCAAGTTTAACAGTTGAGTTTAAGTAGAGACTAAGTGATAACTTGAACTTGGTGAAAACTTCATGGAAGTGAAAAATATGTAAGTGACTTAACATGTAGATTAGAGAGCTATTTTTTAAACTGATTTTTAATAATTTTTTTGTAAAATGAATCTTTTTATTTTATGAACGAGTAGGCGCCCCCGACTTTTTCTGCATAGATGTCAGATAAATTTTATTTTCACAACTCTTAGTGTTTAATTTTTAATTTATTAGTTACTATTTTTAAATTATATCTCCACTTTTAAAACTGAATGGAATTTAACAGTATTACGCCGAGCTTGAGTGAAAACTGCACTCAAATCAGATCAGCCGTTTATAACATTAGCGAGTGCAAACGGACAAGAATTTAATAAATCATTATTTATTTATATATTTTTTTATAATCGCTTATAAAATCCTTGCAAAATACCTTTATTTATATACAGTGTGTGTGGATGATGCAGCTACTGTTCTCAGTAACTTTTGTTTTGTATTCATTTACATTTACTTTTTTGACGTACTCGTGTAAGGCATTGACTATTTGATGTTTGACTATTTTTGTTGTGATGCAACAAAAATAGATTATAATTGTAATTATTTGTAAAACGTTGAAAATGTAAATGTTGATTTAAGAGAGTGGCAATGAGTTTCTTGCCACTTCTTCTCATTAGCTCAACCCTTTACGAAGTGGCGGTAAATTCAATAATGAAAAATAATTATTTGACTTACATAAGTGTCAAGTGTGTTCCGTGACCTACATGAATCAAGTGATTTTGATTTGATTTGATTTTTTGACAAAATATTAATTGTATAGACCCGACATCTTTATATTTTTATTATGTATGTGCATATAAGTTATATTATTAATATATAATAGACGACACATATAGCACTGTGGTTAGTGACCCTGCCTACTGAACTAGATCCCGGGTTCGAATCCGGGCAGGTGCAAACATTTATATGATCAATATGATATTCCGAGTCTTAGATGTTTGTATATCGTAGTAAATAATGATTAATACTAATAAAAGTAAATCACATTATATGAATAACTACATACTGTATGTATTTTTTTCTAAAATCCATCCCCGACCTGATCTGTTCGATACCCAGGTCAACATTTCCAAACACTTGTACAGCTCTACAAATATGTAGAGTCTACTTTTGTCCATTTTCTTTTAATTTCAAACCATACAGTTTAATTTTAAAATATTAATATTTGTTTTAACATATCATTTCCTATTAATTTACCGAATCTTTTGTATCTCAAACACACACTGATGAATAAAATATAAATATTATACAGACCAAGGACATACTCTTTCTTATCAACGTACGGCTATGTGCTTACAATTCTGAAAAAAAAACATGTTATAATTTGCCCGTTTTTAAATTTTTAAATAGCTAATAGTCTAAAAAGGCTAAGAAAACAATCTTTTCTACGCTTTACCCAAACATAGGGTAATCAATCATTCTGAATAAATTGTTTTATATTATACTAGCTGACCCAGCAAACGTTGTATTGCCGATATTAAATTCGCGATACAAAAGTAACGTAGATAGTTGAAAATTTGAAGTTATATGTATGTTTTAATGCTGACTCATAATCAAACAAATTTAAAAAAAAATACAAAAAAATTAAAAATAAATTTGGCGTGGACCACCCTTAACATTTAAATAAATTTGGGTGGATGAAAAATAGATGTTGTCCGATTCTCAGACCTAACCAATATGCACTCAAAATTTCATGAGAATCGGTCAAACCGTTTCGAAGGAGTTTAACTACAAACACCGCGACATTAGAATTTTATATATTAGATTACTTCACTCTTTCAAAAAGAATCAATATGGAAAGGTATTGTCGAAAACTATAAGCAATAAAACTGTTTTGATAATAATTTAATATAATTTTACTAGAGGCAGCATTTGAAAATAAATTTTAAAACTTTAATCAAATGGTTGAGTTACGTATAGATAGAGTACCTTGCTGTTAGACAACCAATAAAAACAGGCCATGAATATTAGTTTAGTGTGCGTAACAAGTTACGTCTTACACCCGCGATTTGTATGACACTGTGTTCAAAATAGAGGTGAACAGTCAACCTCAATTGTTTTCAACGTTTTCTTAGCTGTCACAGTCTATCTAGACGTATAAATGATCTAAACATTCAAATAATGTCTTTGAATTGTTTTCTCATATACAAACGTATAAATTTTTATCTGTTTCATTTATGTTTTATGCATGATTTTTTTTCAAGATCGAAATTGAACTTTAAGTTAAGTAAAAATAATAATAAATAAATAATTAAAAAGGCATCTATTTTCTCAAAATTGATTCGTTTGAAATTCTTTTTGATATCATTTCTAATATACTAGATACTACTACAGCTTATGAAACAAATGGCGTCTTGAGAGAGAAGAAGCAGCGCAAGAAACTCTCCCAGCAGTCTTTATTTGCGCTCTTTTTAATAAAATAAAAAATACCTACAGAATCAGATTTTTTTTTAAATAACATAAATTAGAGTAAATAAGGCAATTCTAACTTATATATATTAAACAACAATAAATTTATGTTCAAGTTCGCATGCTATTACAATAATTAATGTACTTCAATAACTTTTCAATAGAAACATAAAATATAACGGTATAGTAACACTTCCTATACCACGTGTTGTTAACTTACAATAATAGTAATTAAATTTATAATTCGCAGATGCGCCAGCCACGAGACGAGGCGAGAAGAAAGTTTATTTTTATAATAATAGCAAAACCATATGCGAAACCAACTACACCACATGTTAACTACCTATTAGATTACTGAACCCAGGCCTATGAACTTATAACCATGGCTGATTATGATATCATACCTTCGTGCGATGAGGATGAACTGTTTAAAGAAAAAACTGACGAGGTCACAGACCTGCATGCGTATTACATGTCACAATTCAATTTAGAACTTGAGAATGGTAAATCAAAACCCAAAAACGATAGCTTTAAATTTGGAACAGAAGAAAGCTTCGATTTTGAAGTTTTAGATAGTTGGACTACTACAGAAACTGCTAAGACTGACTTTGAAATTATAGACAAAGTTTTAGATAGTAATGTTAGTGATCAAAATATCAAAGAAGTACTTCTTGACTTAGACAATATTGAATTTGATGTGAATTTCAAAATGGCATACGATAATAAAGTGAAAACGGATGTTTCTCACGAAACAAATGATTACATAGACGATGAATCATTACTAGATGAGCTGTGTAGGGAAGATGAGTCGTGTCATTTGTCGCCAGATGCTTTCAACGAAGAATGTTTTAATATACCAAATGACACACAGCTACCGTCAATAGAAACTGCATTTTCAAAACGTTACTGTAATTATGCTAACGAAGATATTGTAACACAGAGCGTGTTACATAACACCGAAGTACCAGATACAAATCAGACTATTACTAGTGTAGAACAATATAGCTACCCAAATAATATTTTATATAACTTTGACAATGAGAAGAGTTATATACTACCCGATACACCCACAAGTTGCTCAGAATTCAGCTTCGAGCGAAACGAAAGAAAGCCTTCAGTATCTGAATCAATTGAGAGTTCTAGCTATTACGATGATAACTCTGAAACATTTGATGAGGATGAGTTATTTATTAATTTAGATGATTTTGGATTACAATTGGAAACAGATAATGGGTTCGTTAGATTTGATGAATGCGTTACTGCCAAACAAAGTGAAATTGAAGAGAAAAGTAAATCACAAGGTAAGTTATTATTTGCATAGCACCGTACTGTAGCTTTTTCATGGATCTATAATGAATTCAAAAAGTAGCTCTTTTGAGCTTTTCAACCCTTAGACCGGTGCTTATGCTATGCGGTTGACCGCATCGGTTAGTCGGTACGATAGGCTATCTATGACGATAAGAAGCCTTGCAGATCTCAACGTCTTACCGCGTCAATAACTGTACAAATTTTGCTTTTTTCGAGATAGGGACGTAGAAGACCATTTCTCCAAAATATTTTATAATAATATATAAAATATTACTTTATATTATTTTAATTTAATTTTCAGTGTACATCAATATTTTTATCTCCTAGTTAAATATAAATGATAAAAAAAACTGTCGAATACCCAACTTAATATTTATAGTATTGCGGATTTTAAAAAATATTGGCCAAAATTATCTATACTGAACATAAAAATTATGTGAAAACTAATTTTTAAAACTATTGAGGATTGCTGAAATTTTTATAATCCCTTCAGATGTAACGTAAAAGCTATATCTACTTGAAATACACGAGAAGTTTTCTGTAATCAATGAGTACAACGGTGACTCTAAAGATAAATATGAAAATCTGCCGAAATTTGTTATCTTCGGCGATAAATCATACAATTGTTTATTTCATAGGTGAAAGAGTCTGCCTGTGGGAGCAATGCTACGAGAGATATCCAAACCAAAACACGTTGGTGGAACACATTGAGAGGTCTCATGTAAACACGTATAAAGGTATGTTATCTAATGTAACATTAAATTTGGACAGATAAATACAGCTCTTTAACGGCTGTTCCCAATATTCAGTCTATCTCTTGAGATAAAAATAGTAACTATCATTGACTTTTCTGTTCCAATAAACTTATCAACCGTCACGCCGTCTGTCAATGGGACGGCGTATAGCTTACCAGCGATAGAAGTTTGTATGGAAATATCAATTCAAGCGTCCCAATAAGAGGCGATAAGAATGACTTAGCGGGTATATTGGGAGAGCTTCAGATTATTGACAGCTAATTACTGACAGTAGAATGTAGTAATTTATCTCTATCTGTAGATAGTATACTGGAAACGGCCGTAAAAGTATACTACTTTACGTTGCGCGTGTAAATTACGGTAAATGATTAAATTTTTAAAAAAGATAAATAAATTAATCATTCGGCTTATGATGCAAAACAATATGTTTGCTGCATTGCCAAAGTTAGTAGATCTGTATTTCAATTCGCGTTTCTGTCGTTTCTTTGCGTTCTATTAACTTTTTTATTTAAGTTGCAGAATTTCTATTTGTCTTTCGAACCCAACCAAGTCGAAGTCCTTCACAACTCCAAAAAAAATTCGTTCCCTTTTCTTAAAACCGCATTTATCACAGTTCGTGTTCCGATGCACTGTTTAACCTGATTTCTAGCACCGAGGTCCACCTTCGTACCACAGGGCACAACTTTGGATATCACCCTGAATATTTTGATGTGTAACGTTCCTATACAGTGCAGTTTTTGAGAAATTTGTAGTGACGTATTACCAAAGAGTTTTTCCAGAACTACGAGTTCTATTCCAGGTGATAATTGTACGAATCCTTTTTACCACACTCCATTGAATACACATCGAATTTTCTCTTTGCAGGCTTCAAAGAAAAATTTTATAATTGATTTGCTCCCTCTTTATTATATGAGTCAGAATTACGTTGAAAACCGCGTAAACCGGCTTCGCAGGACTTAGCACTTTTACGGGCTAATGCTTTCCGATTTTACATGAGACCATGGTCATCCATAATATAATCATATATATAACTCCAGAAGGATAAGGGTTGAATGCTACTCAACAATGATACTTAGTAATTTAGGGTAGATTAGTTAAATCATGTCATATTTATAGTTCTAATAGTTTACTTTAAAGTATGTAGTAGTTAAGTAAGTAGGTACTCGTACACATAATTAAATGTATTTAAGGACCATTATTTGCCCAAAAACTGTTAAAGTTTTTTTTATTTTTATAAAAATAAGGGACGAGACGAGCAGGACGTTCAGCTGATGGTAATTGATACGCCCTATCCATCACAATGCAGTGCCGCTCTGGATTCTTGAAAAACCGAAAAATTATGAGCGGCACTACAATTGCGCTAGTCACCTTGAGACATAAGATGTTAAGTCTCATTTGCCCAGTTTTTTCACTAGCTACGGCGCCCTTCAGACCGAAACACAGTAATGTTTACACATTACTGCTTTACGCCAGAAATAGGCGCGGTTGTGGTACCCATAATCTAGCCGGCTCTCTGTGCAAAGGAGCCTCTCACTGATATATCATATATCATTATATAAAAAGTGTACTTATTAAATTAAAATTGATTTAATAACAAAATAAATCACATACGATTAAGGATATTAGGTCCCCCTTTTTATATTCATGGCGAATCAAGGTTATATTTTGACCACCAGGAGACGAATTCAGCTGTCTATGGAGGGACTGTGCTCGTGGACGCAGGCCGTTCAACGCTCGATACAAGCTGTTGATTCATATGAGAGTCCATTCCGGACATAAGCCAAACAGATGCCATGTAAGTTAAGTTTATTAAATAAGGGGAATAGATGTAATTTTCTGTAATACTTTATAACTATGTCACTCCTATGCTTACCTATGAAAATCGCTTAGGTTGTTTTTTATAAAAAAAATTAAGATGGAATGAATGGGAAAAAAATTCACAAATGGTCACATAAATTTTAACCCAATCTTCCTATCCCTGAACGGTTTTCAAGAAGCTTTCTTCCATGCACTACAAAACTATAGAATGAGCTTCCTAATGCGGTGTTTCAGGAACGATACGATATGGGTACCTTGAAAAAACACCTTTCTTAAAGGCCGGAAACGCTCCTGTGATTCCTCAGGTGTTGCAAAAGAATGTGGGCGACGGTGATCACTTAACCCCGGGTTTATCCTCCTTTTCCGTAAAAAAATCTCAAATAAAAAGCAATCATAACGCAATCATGTTAATTTTACACTTGGAATAATTTTTGCCCAAGCCAAGCTATTCTAATTCCAACGATTAATATCCCCATAGACAGAAGATTTTGATACAAAAATTAAAAACTGAATTTTCATTTTAGCATCCAGGATGTGGTAAAGCATTTTCTCGGTTGGAAAACTTGAAGATCCATGTGAGATCTCACACGGGCGAGAGACCTTATGCCTGTCCAGCTCCTCACTGCAGGAAGGCTTTCTCCAACTCTTCTGATAGAGCAAAACATCAAAGAACACATTTTAATGCTGTGAGTATTTAAGACCTATTTGACTCTGTTCTGTAGCACAGAACTCGAATTCATACAATCGGTAACTGCATTACCAGTAAACACCATCTGTGTTATTTATTTATTAGTTTTATTTACAATTAATTTCAATAATACACACAAATATAAAAAATAGAACTAGAAACTAGGAATTAAATGTGATTACTTACAAATAAACACAGCATGCACAGAAATAATTAATTTTAAGTATATAATATAGAATAAGTTACGAATTATACAGTTTTTTTAAATTAACGAATGAGTAGGTTACATATTTATACATAGTTACATTAATTTACCTATTATAACATTACAAAAGATTACCAATTTTGGTGCAATTGGTCTTGCGGAATTTGGCTAAGGAATCAGCAAATATGTCAATATCAGCTACGCTATACTTTGCTATGCTATCTGTATATATAAAAATGAATTGCTGTTCGTTAGTCTCACTAAAACTCGAGAACGGCACGACCGATTTGGCTAATTTTGGTCTTAAATTATTTGTGGAAGTCCAGGGAAGGTTTAAAAGGTTTGAATAAACATGAAAATCCTCGGATTTAAATAAAAACAACAATTTCGAGTTTCCTTTGATGCGTCCCCCGTCGTTCAGAAATCAAATAAAAATAACAGTTTAAAATGACAACTAATTAGAATTTTTATATTTTTCTAACTTTCTAAGGAGGTAAATAATAAACTTCCTTAAAACACGGGTAACACTTAAAAAAAGGAGTCCTTTTGTTTTTTTTAAGTTTATTTTATACAAAAGTTTAGGTCTTTTATTAGTGTTAGTGTGCCGGTGCGGTAAGCACTGTAGATCTAACTAGTCATAATTACGCTTATATTTTTAAAATTTAATATATTAATTAGGTAATAAAGGATATAACCCCCATACTTTATCAAAATAAATTGCATGAATGGCTGCTTTCTATGAATAATATACCATTTGGACACTACGTACTGTAGCTTCTTAGCGCTAGGAAAATCTTACTGAGTTGGTTTTGAACTTCTTGTGGCCTCTCTCGTAATCTTGTAATAGAGTTTGGTAATAGAATAATGGAACTAAATGAAAACTATTAGGAATAGGCTTATTCATTTATTTATTTATATTTATTATTACACGCCCGAGTAGATGCATTACTCTAGACTATACTTAAGGTTATTAAAAACAATAATCTTGTTATTGCAGAGGCCTTACGCTTGCGGGGCTGTTGGGTGTGGTAAGCGTTACACCGATCCATCTTCTCTGAGGAAGCACGTGAAATCTCACCCTCACATACCAGTGCCTCGAACCTGCGTCCCTCCAACCAAGCCTCCCCGTAAAGAAGAGCAACTCGTACCAAGCTCTCCGGCCAAATTGGCGACACTTAGATGTATAAGAGATAAACTAATCGTGCCGCGGTTGCAGAAGATTTAGATCTATTTGTGTATGCTATCTGTGCGGATAATGGATGGGATAAGAAATGGCTCTTGAAACTTTACAATCAGCATATTATGCTCGTCTGTTAACAAGTTATTTATTTACAGTGAAATAAGATTATCGTATTTTTTTGCATTCTAAGGCTGGGTTACACCAAATACTTTAGCAATAACAAACATGGTTAAGTACCGGTTAAGCAAAAAATCAGTTCCACCATTTGATAAGTTTTAGATTACGTCATAATTTTAACTGTTAACCGTTCAATCTACTCCGGTTAAAACTATTGTTAATAATAAATAGCGAACTGACAAAATGCAGTTTCAGATAAATATTCGATACTGACTTGATACTTCACTTTTTAACTTTAACTATGCAAAGGAATACGATGATGGATTTATGAATAATCATGAACATGAGCATTTATGAAAATTCATAATTATTTTGTAAATTTAATTTGTATAAGTAATACCAGAAGTGATAACCCATCACTTTAAAAAATAATAAATTGTTTAGAACTTCATTTTTATTGGTCAGTTTGTTCCAATACATTTATGTCCATCATTTAAAATAGAAGTGTAATACTCCTTCTTAACTCTTGTAGTCATGCTCCTTTCCATAGCTCTTTGACTTGTGACAAGATTTTCTCTAAGGGTCCTTTGATTACTAACACACAAAAAAGTTGCTGCCCGAACTTGTAAGTATAATATGAAAATTTTACCAAAAATTCCAAATAAATTGACCACAAACGACGAGACTAAACTAACCTACATGAAATTTCTATGAGATACCTATTATGTATTTTTTTAGTTTTAAGACAATTTATTAGTTGTAGTTAACCCTAAAATACATATTTGCTCAAATGCTAAAGACTGTATGAAGACAGCAAAAAATTTTGACTTCCTCTAGAAGATAAGTGAACGTAGTTTAGTAATTGTGTTTAAAACACAATGTATGTTAAGTTTTAGACCAATCCATGTTATATATTATTACGTTGATAGTTTTTATATTAGTATTTTAATCAGTAGGTATATTTAAGACACAAGGAGACTAGAATATTAAAAATTTGGTAGATAATTTATAAAATTGCAATTTTTAAAGTGAAAACTTCTTTTAGCGCGGTACGCATATTTTTAGATGAGAAAAAATCTCTGGACTCGCGTACGAGTGGGAGGCTCCTTTGCACAGGATGCCGGCTAGATTATGGGTACCACAACGGCGACTATTTCTACCGTGAAGCAGTAATGTATAAGCATTACTGTGTTTCGGTCTGAAGGGCGCCATAGCTAGTGAAATTACTGGGCAATGGAACTTAACATCTTATGACTCAAGGTGACGAGCGCAGTTGTAGTGCCGCTCAGAATTTTTGGGGTTTTTCAAGAATCCTGAGCGGCACTGCATTGTAATGGTATCAATTATCATCAGCTGGGCGTCCTACCTGTCTCGTCCCTTATTTTCATAAAAAAAAACGAGACACAGCTGTAGTGTGTGTATATACATATAGCAGACCGCGAACGCGTCTAGATAAATTATTATTATATAATATTTTTTTTTTCCTATTCTAGTTACCATGCACCTATAGTTTCTATTTTAGATTGTAACAATTTTGATGATAATGATGATGATTCAAGAGTTGTCGAATTTGTTAACGATGATTCATAAAAGAATATTAAATGTATTTTAAAGTTTCTAATAATTAATAAAATACAATTCATAACTAAAAAGCAATTCATAACCTAATAAACCAAGTACCCATCTAAAAAATGTCTAACGTGTCAAAATAAGTTTTCACTTCTGTCGGCACTCGCGGAGTACAACCCGTAATTTTTTTCTCAGTTACAATATATAATCAAGATGATTTTTTCTCATTAAAAAAAGTGTACGTGGACTTATGTATGCACGCAAGAAGTTATACTTCTGTGTCTAACAAAGCAAAAATCCTTAAAATTATTTATTCCTTGTGCTATTCTACGTTTGTAGATAGAACAATATTGTAAAAATCTTGTAACGATGGCTTTGACTTAGTTAATTATAAAACAACTAATACGGCTGTACGGGTTTTAACCCTTTGCCTATCCAAATAATGGATGAAGAAACCAAAAAAAAATAACGAATGTCGCAAACGTCAGAAAATTTTTGGGAACCAACTTCACCCTGTTACTTTTGTGTTACAGTGATGCGCGCGCATCTTAAAATTTCACTCTCATCATTTTGTCATAACGCGCCTAAAGAAGTATAACTTCAAAAAAATTGTATTTGACATTCGCACCTCATATACAATGTTATAGTGCAGACTGTCTATGAAACCAAAGAATATGTAATAGTATCTACAAGTAGTGAAACTTACAAATTAGGAGTTTCACAACGTTGTTCCATATGGATTAAAGTATAGGTTAACTACAATTATTTCATATTATATCAAATATCTTCTTTATTTTGTTAAAATACTTATAATAATTTTGTAATATATTATTGACACCTCTATTTGCTCAATTACGTCTTACGTGTACTAATAACAATAATTTATTATGTTTCTATAAATATAAGTTACATTTATAAGCAACGAAACAAATTATTAATTGTAAACGTAAGCTTATTTTGATTAGATATATAATTTTATTTTTAGGACTTTGAACTTCAAAACTGATTACTGCAGACGTTATGTTACTTATTGTAATGCCTCTTATATAAGTATTTACAGTGTTAGCCCGAAATATTTTACCTTTGTTTTAATGCAAGTAATAGTATAAATATAATGCAAGTGATAGTATGACAATCTCAATAACGAATAAATTAAAATACTCAAATCAAGTCGAATACATTTCAAAAATGTCAAATAAAAGGAAAAAATTAGATTTAATGAAAAGAATTACCTAACATGAAATTTAGTCCTACACTTTCAAATCAATATTTGAATTTCATCATTAAATGAAATATTAAATACAATTCATGCAAAATGATGCAACAAAATTACCCAAACAGCGTTCAGTTTGTATTGGTGAAACAATACTCGTTTACATAACTCGGTTTAGGTACACATAAACTGAGTTGACAGTGGACTGATCACGTTATACAAATGATCTAAGTTTTCTTTAGTAATAATTCCGCCAATATTTGTTTTTAAAACAATTCGACACGTGTTTCGCCTCTAAACGAGGCATCCTCAGGACGTGTCGTCTCGCCAAAATCTGGCACGGGACTGAACCAAATGAGTTTTTTTTTTTTTTTTTTTTGCGCCCAAGCAAGGGAATGGGCTACCCTCCGGGATAACGACGGGAGGGAGGTGGTGAATGCTCATGCATACCAACGCAGCCTAAGTCTGCGTTGGTTATGTGGGACTCACGTGAAACCTAGGTGCCTACCCACTAAACACCACCTGCAGTTGGCTTTGGGCAGGTGCCCTCTAAGCCTACATCGAAGGCGACCTTCTCATGGGGAGAGAGAGGCGCAAGCGGCACTCCCTATGGAGTTTCCGCTGGGATAAGAACCAAATGAGCCGGAAGACGCTATTTTATACCCTCGTCCCATGAAATGACGCGCTTTGATTGGTCGGCTGTTGTGACGTATTACCCCCGGAAGAGACACGTAACAAAGGTGATGTGACTAAATTTGTTTGTTCATTCAACAATGTAAACATGTTATTTTTATGTTTTATTATTTCTAATCAGAATCTACTTAGAAACACGTGTCAAATTGTTTTAAAAACAAATATTGGCGGAATTAACACTAAAGAAAACTTAGATCATTTGTATAATTTTGGGTTTCCGCAAAGTAACGCCTCATTCAATAAATTTTCTGATCACGTTAATTTTCGCTGGTGAAATCAGCCCTAAACCTTCCGAAATCGGCAAGTGCCCCCGCGCTGCGGTATACCATAGATCGACTCGAATTTGGCGCGCGCACAGCGGCCTGTCAATGCGTATTATTTTACTTGTATTAATAGATTGCTTATAATTAGGATGATTTGAGTGATTGTATAAGAAAGCTATTGAAACAAACTGTAAGATCATGCAAAATAAATCATTTTACAAAACAAATTAGGGTCAGAACTTGGTCAGGGCGTAGTGTGCCGAACGGCACATCCGATTTCGGTGTATCTAAAAAATCTAGTGACATATTGCACTTCCCGATTTCTGAAGGTAAATCTATGATTACTTAAGTTGGAAAGTACAATATAAGACATTAGTTTAAACTTAGAAATATTAAGTCTAATTAAAAGTTATTTGTACAACGAAATGCTTTCCAAAGAATCTCTTTCTAGTATTGTGTTAAGTATATTTCCCTTATGAGATCTCTTTTTTGGCTCAATGAAAATATTTTATATTTTCCATTTTATATTAGTTGGACAGATACTGTTCGCAATTGATAATAAATAATTTTTAGTAAATTTTATTGTTGTTTTTCTTTAACTCCTATAAGCGGCTTAAGCTTGTTGAGGTGAAACTTTTTTGTGCTCATGAGGGTAAAATTTTTACGAATGAAACGTAATAAAGTGTCACGAAAATGTATGACGTTTTTATCCAAGAAGTGGGAGAGGGAGATTGATATAGAGTGAGAAAGGGACTAATTGAGATATAGTGAGAAATGGCGAACGTAGCATGAAGCACCAAACACCGCTAGTAAGTAGAACAACTTCGCTACTAGCGTTGTATAATGTAGGTTTAGCGTGCAGCCGCGAAAAAGTAGAACATCTTCCCTACTAGCGTTGTATCGTGCAGGTTTAGTGCGCGGCCGCGAATAAGTATACCATCTTCCCTCCCAGCGTTGTTATTTACTTAACAACTTGAAGTTAAACTTCAAGAAGTTAAGTAAATAATTTCAATTAATGTTGACAAAAAACATTTGGTTTAGACAACAGATTTGGATAATGAATATAAACAAATGTATAAAGTTTCACTTATGACATGTGTACTTTGTACGTACGCCATTTTTTTTTCAAGTTAGGCTATATAAACCTAATTCTATTAAGGGTGACTGGCTCGATGAGCATAGTTTTAACAAAAGACTTACAGTATACTAGCGTAAAGACAAACAAAGCGTACAAGAGAGAAGAACATCTGTAACGGAGATACAGCAAGATGGAAATGGAAACCGAATCTATCGTTACTATAACCGGCATTGATTTACAAGTCATAAACAGTCAGTTTTACCAGTGTGAGGTTCCTTTGCAAAAGATGCCGGCTAGATTATGGGTAGCACAACGGCGCCTATTTCTGCCGAGAAGCAGTAATGTGTAAGCATTATTGTGCTTCCGTAAGGGCGCCGTAGCTAGTGAAATTACTGGACAAATGAGACTTAACATCTTATGTGTCAAGGTGACGAGCGCAATTGGAGTGCCGCTCAGAAATTTTGGATCTTTCAAAAATCCTGAGCGGTAGTGCCGTTCAGAGTTTTTGGGTTTTTCAAAAATCCTGAACGGCACTGTATTTTAATCTGCAGGGCGTAATAATTTCCATCTGCTGAACGTCCTGCTCGTCTCGTCCCTTATTTTCATAAAAAAATGTCACATGACCAATACTTGCTTTAAGGGTAAATGTATACACTTTTATAATAAAGTCCCAACGACTGTTCAGGCATTGTCTATAAATAAATTTAAATGTTTATTAAAAAATAGCTCTGTCGTAAATCCTTCTACTCCACACCGTAGTACCCATAATCTAGCCAAAGTCTGTCTTGTGTAAAGAAGTCTACCACTTGGTATACATACAAAGAATCTAAAAGGTTATTTCAATGGAAATCTTCAAACATCCAAGTAACGCTAAAGAACACATAGAAGCAATTGTAGGGTCAAAAGTAGCATTGAATAGGTGACAAAGTTATCAATTATTGCAATTAGCAAAACGCAATAATTTCTAAAATCATATTGATAATTGACATAAACTGAAATATTATCAAATGCCCGTGACTCTAAATGAATACAATGTTGCTATCAATACCGCCCAGCGGTCACTATTACACGTGTTACTAAATCGTATAAAAGCTTACATCTGATTCCTAGACGCAGAAGTTCTCCTGTGTTTGATCTGGAAACATCCTGGTCAGAACACCATGAAGGTTTTGGTCCTAGCGGTCCTCATTGGTGAGTCTTTTTTAATTTAACTCATATCAAATCATCTACTTACATCCTAGTCTCATTTTACTAACACTTTACCTTCAATGCTAATTATGTCAAATATTCGCTGCCATAAATAATCGGTTAATTCAAATAAGTATTATATCAGTCGTTAAGTCAGTATCAATGAAGCCATCCACAGGGCAAATGCAGCTTGGCTGTTTAAGAACCAAATGGTATTTTGTCCGTCGCGATGGCAAGCGTCCTGATGGAATGAAAATAGTGACTTGGGCACTGGATGGTGTTGGTATGTGACGCGACTTGCGACGAAACTCTGGCTCTCCCTCATGTCCAAGCTACTTCAGATAGTGATGGTGCTGCTTCGACTGCCGAAGTAAGCAACCGTCGCAAATATGTCGGTCTCAGGGAGTCTTATATTTTTGTAGAGTCGACACCACTTTGCCAATGGAACTCAGAGGCGCGATATATGTACAAAATACTATCTTCTCGCCTCAATAGGGCTACTGGCAACCAAAAGCGCTGGCAGCTATTTCGACCAACGGACTAACCTAAAAAGCATGAAAATGCTGCCAGTATTCTTGGTACACTTCCTCTTAGTTATAGTTTTTACTTCATGCGATCATATTAAGTATTGTAAATAGTTATACAAAAGTGGAATTTAAAATGCCTAATTATTGAATGCCAGAAACTTGTTTTCTACAGAAATGTCACTGGACTAAGTAAAACGGATAATTGGCAATTTTAAACAGGTGCTGAATAAAAGTAGGTCTGATAAGTTATTTTGCTTACTTGCTCACAAACGGAATTCACAAATATTGTCTCTTGTTTTAAGTATAACAAGAGACACGTAATTAAATATTCGACTCATTTCATATTATTATAAATACGTGTATCTGTCGTTGACTATGTTCTTTAATTTAAATTTTTTTAAAAATCATTCAAATTATGAGCAATCTTATGTTAAGATGTCTAATTTACCTAATTTAGTAGACTGGCAAATATTGGATTTGCGATATCTGTAATCTTTGGATGTGTATATTTCCATTTCATTAAACGCAACACTACAACAAAACGTAGCTAAGTTTCACTTAAAACAAGAAATAATATTTTTCTAAATGCCTCGTAGATTTTAGCTCTTAATCTTAATAAGTTGTATTTTGACGTTATTTGTCTTCATTGCATGTTAATTATTAATACTAAAACAATAAGGGGTTTTGAAACTGTCAGCAGATATTTTATAGTTACACTAGCAGACCTGACGTTGTTCTGTACAATTTATTTTGTGAATAATATTTCAAAACATCAAGATTTTTTTTGTAAAATATGCTCCCTGTTGATATAACGAAATTGTTTCACATATAACAATATTACATAAATTCTTTCAAAGTAAATGTTGGAAATAAAAATAATTATGGATCCTAAATCGAAATAAAAACTATCCTATCTCTTAAGTTGGACTCCATGAAGAAATCCCCATTAAAATCTGTTCATAAGTTTGGGAGTTAACTGGAAACAAACATCAGGACACTGGATTTATAAATTAAGATATCACCATTATAATGAATGATTGATTACATTCCTCCTGTAGCGATTTGGCTCTGAGCTTATTGGTGATATTTTATTAGAACATTATTATCCAATTTTAACAAATAAAGGCAATACTCTAATCATACTTGCTCTGTCCACCATATCAATGTTACTATTCTTCTTGCATTGACTTTATAATTAATTAAACTGTAATTTATTTTTAGTGGCCGTGTCTTCGGGCCGCCTCGACACCCAAGCGAACAATCCCCAAACGCAGTTTCCATGGCAAGTTGGCAAGCTCTATAAGTATGAAGTCTTATCTCATACACTTGCCAACCTCCCTGAAGGTGCAAGTACTGGAAGTTTCTACAAGGGCCAGTTTGTAATACGAGTCAAAGCACCAGGTAGACTACAGGCACGATTTGAGAACCCTACACATGCCACAGTACATCAGAATCTCCATAAGAATGACTTGCCGGAAGACAATAGCTTCCAGCCAGTTGCTAACCTTGATAAGCCTTTCGAGATTATAGTGGATGGTGGGCGAGTCTCAGCCTTAAACTTCCCTGCAGCTCTGTCTCTTGCTAATGAGAACTTACTGAAAGGTCTCATAGGGTCTTTGCAAATTGATCTATCTCCGCACCGCAACATCCACTCCCCTCGCGATACTTATGACAGTGCAATTCAACAAGGTCAATTCAGAAAGATGGAAACTGATGTCACTGGTGACTGTGAAACTTTATACACAGTATCACCGGTAGCTTCTGAATGGAGAAGAGAACTTCCAAAGTATAAAAATGACGAAGAACCATTTGAAATCACTAAAAGCAAAAGCTATGGCCACTGCCACCATAGAGTCGACTATCATTTTGGTGTCCCTGAATCTGCAGAATGGACTGGTACTGCACATAATGCAAAAGAGGATCAGCTAATTAAGAGATCAACTGTATCCCGCTTTTTGGTGGGCAAAAATGGTCCAATTTACTCAGCAAAAACAACCAGTACTGTAAACGTGAACCCTCACATGTACGGCGAACAACAGGCTGAAGTACACAGTGAAATAAATCTTAAATTAGTTGAACACCAAGCAGATAATCAACCAGAATGGGAGCAGCCTGAGGGTGGCCGTGCAATCCAGAATCTTTTGTATTCATTGTCGTCAAAACAAGTTACAATTGATGAAACCTCATCTTCCACCTCGTCTGAATCTCAAGAAAGGGCAACAATAAGTGAAGAACAACCATCTCGGGTGAGGCGTTCATCTAAGTCCCAATCGAAACAAGTGAATGTAGCTATTACCAAAAATATTATAAGAGGTCATAGTCAAGAACACGACAGTTCACAGAGCTCATCTAGCTCAAGTGACTCAGCTTCAGCATTTGTGAATGATGACATTCCCAAAGAAAGTGAACCCGCCTATGCAGCTCTTTACATGAGCCCACAACCACGTGTTGATAAGAAGCAAAATCCAATGAACGCTCAAAAACTTCTTCAAGAATTAGCTCAACAGCTTCAAAATCCTAGCAATATGCCAAAGGCTGACTTTTTGTCAAAATTCAACATTCTTGTCCGCATTGTTGCTTCCATGAGCTACAGCCAGTTAGTACAAACAAGTCGCAGCATTGAAATTGCAAAATCGCATGCAGACGAAGTGAAAAATGACATGTGGATGATTTATCGTGATGCGGTAACCCAGGCTGGTACCTTGCCTGCTTTCCAAATGATTCGAACTTGGATTCAAGAAAAGAAAATTGAAGGAGAGGAAGCAGCTGAGGTTGTAGCAGTCTTGTCTAGAACACTGCGCTACCCAACTAAGGATGCAATGACACAGTTCTTCAATTTAGCCCTGAGTCCGGAGGTAAAACAACAATCAAACCTTAACACAACTGCATTGCTTGCCGCAACCAAATTTATCCACATGGGGCAAGTCGATAACAGAACTGCACATCGGTACTACCCAACACATATGTATGGACGTTTTTCTGATAAAAACGATGGTTTTGTCCTGAACGAGATTTTGCCACGACTTTCCCAAGAGCTCCGACAATCTGTGGAGCAGGGTGATAGCCACAAAGCACAAGTTTACACAAAGGCAATCGGAAACTTGGGTCACCGTGAGATCTTACAGGTATTTGCTCCATACTTAGAAGGTAAAGTACCAGTGTCAACTTTCCTTAGAGCTCAAATGATTGAATCTTTACGGACTTTGGCATCGGAGAAGGACAGATACGTACGAGCAGTTTTGTACAGCATTTTAAGAAACACTGCAGAGCCATATGAAGTAAGAGTTGCTGCGATTTTAAATATATTAATAGGTCATCCCACTGGTGCCATGATGCAGGCCTTAGCCGACATGACAAAAACAGATCCTAGCATTGAAGTGAGGGCAGCAATAAAAAGTGCGATCGAAAACGCTGCTGATCTTAAGCATCCCCGATTTTTCGAGCTGTAAGTATTGTGAAATTAAAGTTTTGTGGTATGTGAAATGTAAATTAAATCTTTAATAATATGATTATCTATAAGATGGGTACATAAACATAATATATTATAAAACATAATCATTTCAGAGCCAGGTCGGCACAAGCTGTAAGAGGAATGCTGACAAAGGAGCGATTCGGTAAACAAAACTCAAAGATCGCTTCACTTCCGCAATATGAAGATAATGATGATGTTGGTACTTTGGGAGTGTTGTCAACTATTGGGGCAGAAGACAGCGTTTTACCTAAATTCCTCAGATTCAACTGGTTGGACAGAGTGGGTAGTTGGAACAGAGAATCGGCTGTAAGAGTTTTATTATTAATATTATTTACGATCTCTTTTAAAACTATCAACTCAACATAATATTGTATGTTTATCAAATATAGTTATAAACACTAATATTTATCAGTATGTTATAATACTATATGAGCATTGTAATTATCATTCATTATTATTCTTGCTTAATCTTTTGACATGACACGTCGTGCCCGCTAAAATAGCTGGATCATGCTTCAACTCGTGAAAAAGTGCTACTTGTGATGACTGGTCAATATGCTATTGCAAATAAATCGATGAATCTCTTTTATGTACTTCATTGCTAATTTTGTCGCTAATCATTTCTACAGAGCATCTTGCCATAAACCGTTTCTTTTTACCATAGATACCTTTAAAATATTGTATAATTTTTGCTTAACTTATATCTTTTGCAGATTTCGGGAACTGTGTCCAGCTGGCAAACAGTTACTCAGTTCGTGAAGGAGTTCCTATACAAAGACAAGCGCCAATCAAAGACTGGAGCGGAACATAAATATTCGGCAGATAAAATTGCTGAAATATTTAACATTCAATACCAAAAGGAACCTGCTGAAGCATCACTTTACGTAAACTTCATGAATCAGCAAAGGTTCTTTGCTTTCAGCGAAGAAGACTTAAAACAAATGCCAGAAAAATTATTTGATGTAATGATGGATCTAAACAGCGGCATGCAAAAACACTATACTAAAGTCATCAACAAAGACCAAGTATATATTATGTTCCCAGTAGCATCTGGTATGCCCTTCATTTATAGATTCAAGAAGCCAGCTGTTATCCATATGCTATCAAAATCTAAGGGTCAATTTAATCCATCTAACGGTAAACTTTACGGTAGCATGAATAGAGACATCTCATTCGTGTATGCTGAGAACCATGATGGCAGTGTTGGATTCTTAGATACGATTTCCAGCGAATACGCAAGTGTTGGTGTGGTCGGCAAATTACAACTCTACATACCTCTTAACATAAACGTCGATATTAAGTCTGGAGAAGTCAAAGTTCAGTTGAGTCCTATCAATTCAGAACAAGACTCCAATATCCTTCATTACAGTATTTGGCCATACAGTGCAAACCAAAAGAAGGATACTTTGGTCACAATCTCACAGGACCCAACGACGAAACTAATCAACAGAAACGAGAAAGCTTCTTCCGTTGACTACAGATTTGGCCAGCAAATGGGAACACAGTTCCAAGTCAATGGATACTCATACTCAAATGATTTTAGAAATGTCATCAACCTATTCCAATCTCGTGATTTACTCTCTCACGTTTTAACCCCATTCAATCTAAGAGATGTCAGTCAAACTCACTTCAACTTACGCTACCTTGGAAAACAATCTAATAGCAAGGGTGTTACTGTGATCGCTGCTTACGGTAAGAATTAAAAAGAACTTAATTTGAACAATATATTTTATTATAATAATAGGTATATAATTGTTTATTGATATAATTTCAGATGCGTTATACAACCAAAAACTGGAAGGTGAAATGCCCTCTGTCGCTTCTGATGTAGCTGATGCCTCACCTAACAGCCAAGCAAGAAGGGATGAGCTCGTTAAGCGTGTTGTAACTGGCATAAAGTCGGCTCGAGCATATGTCTTGGATATCAGCGCACAATTCCAAACACCACAAAAATTAGAGTATGTGTTTACTTCAGTTGTTGGTCAGAGTGATATTGATCCCAAGACTCAATATGCCGTCTTCGCTGGAAGAAATTCAGCTCAACATGGCAACACTCAAATAAATGCTGTTGGAAAACTTGTGAGACCAAAATCAGCGAACTTGAATTACGCACAAGCCCTCAAGAACGACATTAAAATGACTCTCGAAGCAGACATTCGCTCTGGGCAGAAAGATAACATACACATTCAGGCTAATGCTGAGAGAACCCAAAAATATGTTGAAGCTCTTCAACAACAACCATCTTCACAGAAGTGCCTTGAAGATTCTGCCAAAAACAATTACTACCAGCCTGCTTGTCAATCAATGATCATTTATGCTCAAGTACCAGATAGCTACAAGCTCAGTGCCACATACAATCTTAATCCATCAGCAAAGAATATTGCGTTCCAAGTATACAGAATCATGAGGGTAGTAGCGCCTTCGCAATCTGCAGAAAATCCACAAAAGGCACTGCCTGATGGTAAACTGGAGATGACATTTGATTGGTCACACTTAGCTCAATACGCAGGCATGGCCTTAAGCTCTCGCTACGGAGAATTGAATGTAAGAAACATTCATGTGTCACCTGCAACATCCCACCTAATGTCTGTATACCAACCAATTGGACCAATGGAGCGAGTACTTAACTACTACACTAGAAACCAATACCAACGTAAGTAATACAATTTTCTATGCATATTCATCATTTGGTTTTCTAATTAATAAATACTAAATGTTTGACTTATTTGAATTATCTGTAATAATATTTAAAGTTGCTTACTGCCATATATATTAAAGGTCAAGAGACCTTTAATATTTATGAAAAAATTGGAATAAATCTATTCAATAGTTTTTGCGATTTGCCCGAACAAAGGTACAAATAGACAAAACTTCTAAAAAGAGCTTTTTCGTATAACTTATTTATAATACACTGAAATTTTCTTCTTAAAAAATATTGATATATCCAGATTATGGAAAATAGATAACTGAGCTTGCTTTTACCCACATTCTTAAAAAAACTAATGTTTATTGCCGATTCTTCTCAATATTTACGAATCTACAACAAGAGCGCCACTTAAAAAGTAAAAATAGAATGCTTTTTCAAAATATGTTAGCTCAACACCACTTTTACTCCACAGCGCACTGTTCGGTTGACGGATCCAAAATAAGAACCTTCAGTGGACGTCAATACAACTACGCACTAAGCCGCAACTGGCATTTGGTGATGTACAACAAGGCTGACAACTCTGATGACCTCGTAGTCCTCGCGAGAAGACCAAGTGAAAAGAGACAGGAGGTGTACATCTCTTACAGGTAAATATATATTTTTTTCTTGTAGGTATATTTATTCAAAACAAAACAATGATTTTAACTATAATATTTACAATACTTGATTTGATTACATTAAATTAAAACTATCACTACCGACCGAAATAGCTGCCAGCGCTTGGGCTATTTCGGTCGACATATCCTATTATCCGACAGGACTATTAAGGAATAAGAGAAGATGTGTCTCCTGTTGCATGTTTTGGCATAGTCTGTGTCATTTATACATTACTTGCAGATAATAAATAATTACGAGAAGCCAAGTTGAAGTATTGAGGATCAGGGCAGGGTTAAAAAAAAATAATCAAATTGCAAGGATTGAGAATGAACTAAATAATGGAATGAATACTCGTTCATCAATCCTTTTAGTTTTACTATACTTGTTATATAATATGTATGAATGTATTTTTCAGATCGCGAAACGGCCAGAACCTAGAAATTGAGATCGCGCCAGGTTCAGCATCTTCTAACAACCACAATGTCAAAGTGCACACAAACACCAAAAAGGTTTCTGATGGTGAGCTTACCACTTACTGGGATGACAAAGAAGAACAGCCAATTCTGGAATACTACACTGCACAGGACGGAGCACTTGTACTAAGAGTCGGAGACGATCGTTTGAGAGTAGTCTTCGATGGTGAAAGGCTTGTAGTCATCTCCAGTGAAGGTAGAAACGATAACAGAGGTATTTGCGGTAACATGAATGGTGAACCACGAAATGATTACAAAACGCCATACGGCATAGTCGATCAGCCAGAGCAATTCGCCGCCTCATACGCCTTACCAGACCAAAACGGAGAACCAAAAACACAACAGTTACAAGCCCAAGCTAAACAAATGGCCTACCAACCACAAAACCACTACACTGCAATCCTTCAATCAGACGATAACTGGAAGACTGCCATGGAATCTCCGTCATCGGACGAAGAAAAATGGGGGGATAGCAATGTTTACAAGTCAAGGAGCTACTCGAAGAAGAAAGGCACTTGCAAAATGCAAAAGCAAGTACAATTTTACGAGAATTACGGAGAAATCTGTATCACCACAAAGCCCTTACCGGCTTGTCAGTCTTTCTGTAACGTCGACAGCTACAAGGTACAGTCCGCACAAGTAGTATGCAGACCCAAGTTAGACCAAGAGTTCATCACATACAGAAATCAAATAAGACTGGGACAGAACCCTAAAGTAACTGGGGTCCCACAGAGTCGGCAGTACAACGTACCAGCCACATGTAAAGCAAATTAATTGTTTAAACACAACAGTTAAAGACTATAATGGCCTGAAACGGACAACGAATTTAAATATTTTTTTATAGTATCCATAATTTTTCGGTGGTATAGTATATATTTATAAAAAATGTCTTATTGTATGTATAATTAATATGTATTTTATGTATCTATCTTTTTTTATTGATATTTCTATAGTATTATAATGTATTGTATTTTATGATTAGACTTAAAGAAGCAAAAAAAAAAATAAAAAAAAAATGTTTATAGTAATATTATATTGTATACAGTACCTAGTCAGTTCAACTGAAAGGAATGTGATAATTAATAATTGTAAATACCCAATAATTATCAATGATACTACCCGACAAAATATATATATTATGTATGAGCACTCTGTTATTTTTTGAGCCACAAATAAAATATATTATATGTATTTAATTCATTCGTTTGGTTTTCTTATATTTTAATTTACCTACCAAAAGAAATTATACTTTAAGTACTGGTACAATAAGTAACGTACAGACATATAGTACAGACACATAGTACAATTTTGATTTGTCAATGTGTTGGTTAGCTAGTTGAATAATATTCAAAATACTAAAGAGCCAATCGCCAATCGTGGCCAACAGTTTTCAACTGGTATAAAAAATAGGTTACAATAACAATTGATTCGCTTTCCTTGTCTAGCTTGTTGCATCTCCATTAGAAATGATCTTCCCTCTCATATGCTTTGTTTGTACGATTGTTTTTTTATTTATTTTTTTTTATATGAGAGGTGGCAAACGGGCAAGAGGCTCACGGAATGGGGAGAGGTGAGGCAACCGCCCATGGACATCCGCATCAACAGGTGTGTCAAGAAATGCGTTGCCGGCCTTTAAGGTGGGAGTATGCTTTTTTCTTGAAGGTCCCTAAGTCGTATCTGTTCGTGAAGACCGCTGCCGGTAGTTGATTCCACAAAGTGGCTGTACGAGACAAGAAGTTTCGAACAAAACGCGCGGTTGTGGAATGCCAGACGACTACGTGATGCGGATGGTACTTTGCACGTAATGTCCGATGGTGGAATTCGGCCGCTGGAATCAACCCGAACAGCTCCTCTGAGCACTCCCCGTGATAAATGCGGTAGAAGATGCAGAGAGAACCCACATCTACGCAATGCTAGAGAATCAAGCCGATCGGAGATGACTTGATCGTCGATGATTCGAGCCGCTCTTCGTTGTATGCGGTAAGATGTTAGAAGCTGGTACTGGCAAGCTGGTACTTGTACCAGCCTACCGCAACTCTCTAAAAAAATGCGATTCAGTAGATTGTATGAAACGTGCAGTAATTGATAGATGACGGCTATAATCTTGTAAACAACGGAGATAGCCGAAATTATACTTCGTATTATACTTCGCCGCCATTTGGCGTTATTTATCATACTGTAATTATTACTATTTCAAATTATGTTAAATGACTACACATTACCAACTAAACTAAATTTCAATTTTTACTTAGACAGTCCCGCCACTTATTACGTAGTATTTACATCCTCTTTGGCTTGTACATTGTAAGTCAATACAGCACACACACTCTCTATCTTTAATTTCTTAGTTTTCTTTCGCATTCGTTCGTTATATTTTTTCATGGAAGAGGAAAACAAACGAGCTACTTTTTTTTGATCGGATGAACAAGGGCTTACTTGCATGAGTCCGGGACTACGCCTTCTGAATACAAGTGCTAGAATAAACAAGTTAGCGGCATCAACTCAGGGGCACACGTTCAGAGCACAACGGGAGAAATGCCATCCGGCCCGCTCGTCTTCAGGTAAACAGAGTTCGCTGAACAATTTTCTGTCTGAACTGCACTTACGGCATAAAGCTCTTACACCGCGGGATGGTCGGCGGTGTTTTTCGATCGTTGTTAAGAGTCAAATTAGACGTAAAAAAAATGCGTAAAAGATCGACTTTCTATTTTGCAGTATAATAATATAATATAATATAATATTGACACACTTTTTTACACAAATTATCTTGCCCCAAGTTAAGCATATATAGCCTGTGTTATGGGTTACAAGACAACGATATATTTAATATTTAGTATGGGCCAGGGTATCATTCCACATGTACCTCGGTGGCGGGGACGGCTGGCTGAAGTGACCAAGAGCAACTTTGATAACTCTTAGAACATGCGTGCTCCAGTCGAGTAACTTGCAAGCTGTTTGCCGATTTTGCGGACGTGCTTATATATTTTCACACAGGCGATCTGCCGCTTAAGGAATCTGGAGACAAGGTAGTACTTCCTCTTCAGAACTTTGAAATTATGATGCTGTGTACCCAGCGCGGCAACCGAGATTCAATATGCCTGTATTGTGTAGTCAGCTACTGCTTACACTGACGCATCAATTCATGGCTGTGATCTGCCATCGATCGGATTGCAAATTAACCTTTTAATAGGTATAAGTAATAAAGTTATAATCATGGTTGAACAGACTGAGAGAGCTATTTAACATATTTTTTAAACAAATTACAAACTTTATGTACCTGCCTACATAGTGATATTGTTTTATTTGCTGACAGATGCACTGATCGGTTGACGTCAGAACTCAGATTGATAGTGTGATGGAGGAATAAGTAATACCGTAGACGGAAAGCCGGCTCTCGACTGCATTTTTATCAATGCTATGTTGAGTTTTATACTAACAATCAGCTGTTTCAAATATCTTGCGGATAACTCATAAGTATAAAATATTAATATTTCCTGGAACTGAAGTCTAAATACCGCCTGTTTTTATCTTCGGCTGTATCACGTTTTCAGTGCATGGTTCCAGAGCAAGTTTGAGGAAATTCATGTGTATTATTTGAGATACTTTAGTGATGTGCTGGGAACGTCCTGTGAGTTTGTGAAATTAAAATTGTAGCTCAGATTATAATAAATTATTAATATCAAAGGAATAAGTGCTAATGACTAGGTGTACATACTACTGTCATTTCTGTGAATCAGAAATTAGAACTGAAGTTCGAATTTCAAAGTGTAACTTGACGTAAAAGCATTCACTTAACATGTAAGTACATACTTAAAATTTTTGTAACAATACTCAATAGTACTATTCACCCTAAGTCTACCTTTAGATGGTGTTACAAACTTACTTTTACGACAATCGCTTAAAGGCAAAAAAGTGCCTAGCACTAACAGCCACAGTACTCCCTAAAAAATAATAGTTTGTCCCAACACTATTATTACTATTCTAAGAGTTAACTAGTGCACAGTGCAGTATTGTTCCAACCTCTGGAAAATAAGCAACAACTGGGTAAATTAAATTACCTACAGACCCATCAATCTTTTGTAGCTATACTTATTTTAAAGTCAAAGGAACCTTTTTAACCAATTTTGTCTCTCTTCAAAGACTATAACAGTATATTGTATTACCACTTTAGGTTCTTAACAGTAGCACTATACACTGCTTTTCATTCATCATCAGCTGGAAGATCTTGTTGGTGGACAAAGGCCAACCCAAAGATCTCCATGACAATCGGTCCTGTGCTGCCCTCATCCAGCGTGTTCTGCTTTTCATTATATTTGACAAAGTATTGCACAAAGTTCTACTTTGTATAGTAAAAGAAATCATCTGGGGCATACATACTACTTTGCTAAAAAATCCATAGAAAATGTTTGGGTGTGCACAGGTATCTATGCCATTTTGCTTACCACAAAAAATGTAATATAACATATTAAGGACATTGATCAATATTTTAGTGTTGATATTAATTATTTAATAAATATAAAAATTCGGGCAATTTCCAAAATAAATACAGATCAAAATAAACAAGTATATTGAGAAGGCTATGAAAACATTTAAACAAACCAACTGTACATGCTGTTTTATATATATATCTTAAAAATAACAACATCTTTTAGTACAGAATCAAAATAAAATGCTTTTTAAGTTTTTTTTTTGTGGAATAGGAGGACAAACGAGCGTACGGGTCACCTGTTGCTAAGTGAATACCGCCACCCACAATCTCTTGCAACACCAGAGGAATCACAGGAGCATTGCCGGCCTTTAAGGAAGGTGTATGCGCTTATTTTGAAGGAACCCATGTTGTATCGTCCCGGAAACACTGCACAAGGAAGTTCATTCCACAGCTTTGTAGTATGTGGAAGAAAGCTCCTTGAAAACCGCACTGTGGAGGACTGCCACACATCTAGATGGTGAGGATGATATCGTAACTTGTGGAGTGTTGAGCGAAGGTGGAATTCGGCGGCAGGAATCAGGTTAAACAGCTCTTCGGAACACTCTGCAATGCCAAATGATCCAGACATTCACAGAGCACTGGGTCCCCCACTGGTTTTAACCTTAAATAATATAAATTTATTTATGGTCATGATATCATTAATAAAAAATTACTTACACCTAACCTTGGGCTATGAAAATAATATTGACAAATTGATGTTTAATACTACTACATACACTACACATCTTTGAATTTTAGCATTCAACACTCATAAGACTTTTTGACACTGAAGGTTACACACAAAGAGGATGTAAATATGATGTTATTAATAAAAATTGAAATTTAGTTTAGTATGAAATGTTCAGCGAGATTTGATATAAGTTTGAAACAGTAATTACAATTGGGAGCCAAATGTATGTGGGGTTAAATGCCGGGTTGCATAGTAAACCTTTGTATAAATAATACTACAAGAAATAAGAAAGTATCTAACTGGGATCACATATCATCAGCAAATATTTTGTATTTTAATTTCAATGTAAAATAACACGAAGTGTATGTTTAATAATTTGAAAGATGCCATTGAGTGTCAAGATGCCACACACATAAGCATCAAATAGTTGCCATAATAAAAAAGCTATTGTTCTTAGGTAGTGTGGTATCTATTCGGAGCACAGTGGAGACCAATCCTTAATTAATTTATTTATTTACTTTATTGGAGACAAAAACAGAAACAAAAGATTAAATACATATACAAATTATAACTAACTAAAATAATTACAATTATTCCCTTGGAACGTCTGCTTAGGTGCAAGCGTGCACGTACAATTTACAATACAAGTTAATCGTAGCAAAGATAAGTAAAACTTGGTAAAAGTAAGCTATATAATTGTAAAACTAGAATGTAGAAAACAGAAATAATAAGGTTTAAGTTTGATTAGAACTGAATATTTTTTTAAGATTAGTTTTATAGGTAAAAAGGGAGCACGAAAACATATCAATGTTATTCAACATGAGATTAATCTGAGTTTACATGTTATATTTCGCTGAAAACATTAAGTACTAACTACTTACATATTTTGTAAAGTTACATAATTGCAATGTATATCAAAATTCCTGTGCACCATTATATTTATAATTGGAAAAAAAAATTAAATCAAGAATATGCAAGAAACTTAAAGCTGGTGGAACGTAAGAGTCAAATCACCTAGCTGGGAGTTAAAAAATAAATGTAAAATTTTTACTAAATGTCAAGGTGAACAAATAATTATATTTCAACTTGGAGTACAAGAGAGATTGACAAATTAAGGCATATATATATTAAACATTTTATTATTAATCTATCAAGGTAAACACTCACGAAAATTTAATGAAGTAGGCTTGAATTAGACTTTGCGGAAATCCATAATTATACAAATGATTTAAGTTTTCTTTAGTGTTAATTCCGCCAATATTTGTTTTTAAACAATTCGACACGTGTTTCACCTCTACACGAGGCATCCTCAGGATGTGTTGTCTCGCCAAAATCTGGCACGAGACTCAAGACCAAGAGAGACTTTAACGAAGTTAAGTTTAAGTAACCAAGAAACACGTGTCGAATTGTTTAAAACAAATATTGGCGGAATTAACTCTAAAGAAAACTTAAATCATTTGTGTAAACACTCACATTTATATCACTGAAATGCACTCTTGAGCAATGAGTGCCAGAAAGATTTACATAAATCAGAAGACAAAAGAATGGATTGAAAAACAATGTGGCCCTTACTTTGTTAACCCGTGTGTACTTTGTTGGTATTTAATGTGGGAGTAGAGGTAAGTAGAATCAGTTGTGTATATTATGAAAAAGTGTCCATCAAAATGCATTACATTAGGATGGCGCCACAGTAGCAGCATGGCAAATCTTAAAAGAAGAGCCTAATATAATACTAATCACTCTAGGTGCATGTTTCCCTATAATAAATCTATAAGGTTATATTTACTACATTATTTTGTGCAACATAAGTTGTTGAAATTTTTATTAATAAACTACTTTAGTATATATATAATTTTTATTAACACATCATACTTAAGTTTCATGTGTAATTGCTACATTCACCATACTTTATACCATACCCTGTGCCATTGTGGAAGCTTTTTTGAACCATTATTAACAGCATAAGTGGGACACTTTTTCAACTTTCCTCCCATAAGAGATGATTCTCCTTGCCTACCCTCCATAGTATTTCAGATGTCACAATTCCTAACATTCAGTATAAATACTAAAATAATGTCAGATATAAAGAAAAAAACCGTCCGAGTTTTAGTTGAATTCTCGTTCAAAGGGTTCCATACTATTATCTATAAAACTGGCAAAAAAAAAGGCCTGCTATATAGGAGACATATTTTTTTTTTGTATTTTTGTTATAGCGGCAACAGAAATACATCATCAGGGCATATCATATAGGCAATTAGGCAGTGTCTACCTCATTATGAACCCATTTAAATATAGCACTAGTGTTAGAGTTAATTTAGTTTAATTTGGTTACATTATTTTATAACCAAACTCTTATTTAACAACCACTCATAAAATTTTTCCTTACGCTAGATACAAAATATCTACGGTAAGCAATCTTTTCATATTCCAAAGCTCAAGTACGACTAGTTAGATCCGCATTGCCTACTTTACTAGAAAATCAATGCACAGGGGTGTGCATCCCTATGGGTACTTACACCCTAAAAATGATTTGCACAGGAACGGTTCAATTACAATAAACTCTCTTAAGGCAATTTAGACTGCCACACGGGAGTTGAACTTTTTACCTTAAAAGAAGTTATACAAATGATGAACGATGTGGAACTCGAATCCGCTACCTCTTGGATACCGTCCGGGCGCTCTTTCTAACGGAGTCAACCGTTCGAGTCGTAAATTTTGGTATATTTTGTCAAACTCTCAGGTTTGGCTCCATCTACATGATCTACTTTACAGTTGATAACCTGCTCAATCCCAATAGTTGCATATTAGGAAATTTTAGATATCGCTCTTTCAAAGCTAAACAATTAGTATTTTTTTTTAAAGTGATGACAACCCACACTTCTGGAATCAAGTATACAAATTAAATTTGTAGCCAAAACTTATGAATGATGCGGGATTCGAACCCGCGACCTCTCGGGTTCCGTTCGAGCGTTTGGTTACAAATCTAATTTGTATAATTACTCCAGAAGAAATGAATCTTCAGAAGTGAAGTGATGCAAATGTTCTAAATAAAAAGGGTTAACGATATAACATTGTCTTACTAATAAAGATTACAGTTTTATTATTGAGATTGCTTATATTATAATCAAGCAAAGAGCAAAAGTTGATTAGTGTAATTTTGCTGTTAGAAAAGTGTTAGGCGTTACATAACAACTATATTTCTTTTAATTTTATCCATTAATTAAATGCAGCAGGCAATAATGTTTTATCAAAATGATATTAGTAGCTTCTTTTGACTTGTTCATATAAAACAACATTTATTTAACAATAGTCATTAACACACTTAGGTTGTTTTTGCTTATTACAACAATTTAGGTACAGGGATGTATCCCGACCATGTCATTGTCACCACGACATTCAAATTCAAATATTTTTATTCAAAATAGGATTTAAAATCACTTATTGAACGTCAAAATCTACCACCCATTCAAAAGAGACTGCCTCAGACCTGAGAAGAATGGGCGCAAGAAACTCAGCGGGCTTTTTTTTTTAATATAAAATCAAATCAAAATAACTTTTTTCAAAGGTCAAAAAAGGACACATGAATATTAAATGTATTAATTATGAACTTGGCAAAATTTTGGGACAGTGCATAATTTTGCAGAATAATTTATATAATTATAATAATGATTATGAATCGTCGTTTTTTTTTCTTTTAACTTCATTAGACAGATTAAGACATTATAATAATATTGTTATATTTTTTAAAATTTCAAACAAACTTTCGTTCTATGAAGTACTTACTTAATAATATTATTATATTTTTTAAAATTTCAAACAAACTTTCGTTCTATGAAGTACTTACTTACTTCATAGAATGAAATTTTGTACTGTGAATGTACAATAGTTTTAAATCACGCTATTTATTGCAAACGTGTTAGTAGGTACTTAATTAAATATCATTCATTCATTACTTGGCGTTGCGTAGAGACGTCGCTTCATTGTGTGTCTTCTACCGCATTTATCCCGGGGAGTGTACCGAAGAGCTGTTTAACCTGATTCCTGCCGCCGAATTCCACCTTCGCACGACACGCCACAAGTTAGGATATCATCCGCACCATCTGGATGTGTGGCGGTCCTCCACAGTGCGGTTTTCAAGGAGCTTTCTTCCACGTACTACAAAGCTGTGGAATGAGCTTCCTTATGCGGCGTTTCCGGGACGATACGACATGGGTACCTTCAAAGAAAGCGCGTATACCTTCCTTAAAGGCCGGCAACGCTCCTGTGATTCCTATGGTGTTGCAAGAGATTGTGGGCGGAGGTGATCACTTAACAACAGGTGACCCGTACGCTCGTTTGTAATATCCTCCTCCTATTCCATAAAAAAAATATCAAATAAATTGACGTCCTACTACCAACCTGTGGTGGTTTATTATGAGTGTAGTAGTACTACACTAGTACTGACTACTGACATTCCACTCCAGTCCCCTCACCCCCTCCGTTTCCTTCACGGACTTACATAATATGAGAACGCTCCTGTGATTCCTCTGGTATTGCAAGCGAATATGGGTGGCGGTGATCACTTTACATCAGGTGACCCGTATGCTTGTTTTTCATTCATAAAAAAGAAATGTGTCTGATTACAGAGAATTTAAATTATTAAATACCTGTTTATTTCTCATAGCTAAAGATTAACTACAGCAGTATTTTAGTGTATTCTATTGGTGTTAGAAATATATTTTGTGAAATAGAGTAGTACAATACTCTGTTTTAGTGTACGTTTGGCAACCCTACATTTTGGCTACCTTGTAGTTTAAGTACATAATATTATTGTATTAATTTTTAAATTTTATCATCGAGTACGAGGTTGAATAAAAACTGTGTTAGTTGTGTCCTGACGTTTCGATTTTCAAATTACATTCTAAGTGTGAAAGAAGTTCGTTGCCCTGCCAGAACTTATCAAATATTCCTTCTATTATTAAACTCAAATCGTAACATAAGTGTGCTGCAGAAAAGGGCAATTCGAACAGTCTATAAAATTCGTTCAAGGGATTCATTTGGAGAAAAAATTTGTGAAATTAATATTATGACAGTACACTGCCAGTACATTATTAACCAATTTAAAAAGAATAGTGATGTACATAATTTCAATACTCGAAACAAACATAAACTCGCAATTCCATCTACTATGCTCCGTAAAATTGCTAAATCTTTTAAAGTAGATTGTGTTATATTTTATAATAAACTCCCAAGTGATATTAAAATATTACCAATTAAAAAAATTAAATGTACTTATCGTAAAAAAATAAATTAACATCTAAGGCCTATTATAATGTGAAATAATATTTGAAAGAGGATAGTTGGGATTAATGTTTATAAATTTATTGTTAGCCGACTTCAAAAAGTAGAAGGTTCTCAATTCGATCGGTATTATTTTTATATATGTACAGCGATTACTCGGAGATTTATGATCCGATTTACGTAATTCTTCTTTAGTTCGATGCGGAATAGATGCCATTTTGGTCCCATCATTGTACATATTATAGTTTGGCCCAGTAGTTTTTGTCTACCTGGATGATATAATAATTGTTTTTTGTGTGTAACCTATCAATAGGTAGCACATATAAATAATAGTATGTTATTAATATTAAAGGTAAAGGTTTGCATAAGAGGTGTATATTATATATATTATTATATTACATTTTTAGTTATTTCAGTTTTTGAAGTCGGTTTTTTTAAACGTCGTTTTTTGTTAAATGAATATTGTTATACTCATTTGAATGCTATTGTAATTTTTATACTTCATCCTGACTTGCATTGAATAACTTATAAAGTTTTACAGTGAATAAAGATTTTTTTTTATTTGAATTACTACAACGTGGATAAATATGAAATGCTTCGAGCGATATCGGACTAGCAACTTGTCCGAGGAATCAATCATTCAACAGGCATTTAAAACTGTATAAAATACTTGAGTTACAGAGTGTTGCAACATTAAATTCCAGTAAGCGATAGTTGTTGCGTCAGTTCTGCGTCAGCGCCGAGCCTCTCACATGGCGCGTTGCTATTGGTCGGGCGTGACCTTGCTCACGTAGCCCACTGTACTGTCGCTATACAGTCACTTGATACTGTGTCCTTTTGCCCTTGACGGTAGGCGTAGGCGTGGCTGATACGTGTGTTTGAGAAGTTGTCAGATTTTTTTTTAAATTAATTCTTTTTTTTAAAACATATTATAGATATGATAGCATAAAACAAATAATATTTTTCTATTTACGTGATTACCTACTTAGATTTTCAATAGGTTTTTGAGAAAAACTATTGCAAGTTGGTCCAGTTGAACATAACAAGAAACCGAGATAAGTAAACTCTTAATTAATCGCGTATTAAAAGTTTTTTTTAATGAAAAAAGGGACGAGACGATCAAGGCGTTCATCTGATGGTAATTGATACGGCCTACCCAATTCAATGCAGTGCCGCTCAGGATTCTTGAAAAACCCAAAAATTCCGCTCCTCACCTTGATACAAGATGTTAACCCCCTTATTCATAATAGTCTGCTAACTTAAAGCATTGCTAATTCTCACTCTGTCTTCTTCTATTGACCTAAGTCAGAATGAGAAAAAACACTCCTTAGCGGCTGTTTAAAGTTGAAAGCGGAACATTATGAATAAGGGGGTAAGTCTCATTGTTTTCACAGCTACTGTTATAGTCTATCGTATCTCCGTAGGTATATATGATCTAAGATTTTCACTTCAGATATTTTTGAAGTTTCTTGAGTATTATGACACATGTTTCGCCTCTACACAAAGAACTACTCTAGGAGATGTTCTATACTCGCGATTGAATTGAATATTCTGTTGAAATCTATTGTTTTTATTGGATGCGATTACTAATTTTGACAGTAATCACGACCATCATATTCACGAAGCATCATTACACAAACAATGAATTCAAGCTCTAAAGGTTGATGCATCCAATATACTTTTAATACGATTCATATATTGAATGCAGCACCTGTATAGCCGAGTGGTTAGCGATCCTACCAACTAAGCTAGAGGTCCCGGGTTCGAATCCCGGTAGGTTTAAGCATTTATATGATGAATATGGATGTTTAAAATATATTTATGTATATTTATATGAATTTATATATGTTTAAGTAAATACTTACTTATTGTATTAAATATATCATTGGGTTGTAACCCATAACACAGGCTATATATATGCTTAACTTGGGTCAAGATCATTTGGGTAAAAAGTGTGTCAATATTATTATTATAAACTAATTTGTTATGTATATTACAGCCATTGTAAAATATTTTGATT
Source organism: Leptidea sinapis (assembly GCF_905404315.1). Lineage (NCBI taxonomy): Eukaryota > Metazoa > Arthropoda > Insecta > Lepidoptera > Pieridae > Leptidea > Leptidea sinapis. The sequence continues at coordinate 1,043,411 of NC_066268.1, forward strand.
GAAAATAGTGGCCGTTGAGTTTTTTATAATATGTTCTTCTCACGAGTTCTCCTTTTCCGAACATAATATGGTAGATTCAGTAATTTAAAAGAAATATTTATAGTTACGATTCACAAGCTCAGTTTAAGCCTAATTGAATAAAGTCTTTTTGACTTTGAATTAAGAAGTAGGTAACTCTTAGGCACTTAGGTTTGCATTTTTGAAGTAACACTTCTTTAGGCGCGTAACGAAAAAAATGAGAATGAATGAGAATGAAATTTTAAGATGCGCGCGCATAACTTTAACACGAAAGAAACCGGTTGAAGTTAGTTCCTAAAATTTTCTGACGTTTGCGTTATTCGTTAATTTTTTTTTTGGTTTCTTCGTCTATTATTAGGACAGGCAAAGGGTTCAAGCCCATACAGCCGTATTCATTATTTAATAAGTAATTAATTGCCAAAGCCATCTTTGCAAAATTTTTACAAAATTGTTCTTTCTAAAGCGTAGAAAAGACGAGGAATAAATCATTTTAATGATTTTTGCTTCGTTAGGCCAAAGAAGTATAACTTCTTGCGTGCATACATACTTTTTTTCTATTGAAAAAGAGATTGTTGTTGCGTCATGTCTGCGTCATCGGCGAGCCTATTACTGGCGCATTGCTATTGGTCGTACGAGACCTTAGTCACGTAGCGCGATTGGTACTATTGTATGCGAGTACAGCCTCCACCAAATATGTACCAGATTAACGGTATCGGCCTTAGAAATGGCAAGAGATATATTGGCTATATTTATTTGTTTAGTATCCATCTTGATATATATACTTTTACCAGGGGGAGGCAACTTTGCACAGGATGCCGGCTAGATTATGGGTACTACAACGGCGCATATTTCTGCCGTGAAGCAAAAATGTGTAAGCATTATTGTGTTTCGGATTGAAGGGCACCGTAGCTAGTGAAATTACTGGGCAAATGAGACTTAACATCTTATGTCTCAAGGTGACGAGCGCAATTTTAGTGCCGCTCAGAATTTTTAGAGTTTTTCAAGCGGCACCGCATTGCTATGGGCAGGATGTATAATTACCATCAGCTGAAAGTCCTGCTCGTCAACAAATCACAAAAAGGTCAAAAGTCAAGTTTCTATTTGCATAAACATGTTAGATTGATGTAACTTAAGTATTATAAAGCACATTTATGACGTGCAAATTTTACAAAATACATTTCTAAATCATTAGTTACAATAATATCAATTTAACAATAGATATTAGTAGCAGTATTATTTATTAATATTAAATTATTTAAAAAAAAGTCAAGGTTTTTATTGAAAATATTCGTCTATTGAATATAAGCAGGTTTTAATAAAGTATATTTTCAATTTAGATGAGAAATTCCTATTTGACGATACTTGTCTTATTATTTTTGGGATGTGATTATAGATTCTTATGCACATACAAAAAACAGTTTCTCTGAAATTAAGTAGTTCTACAGCAAGGTACTTGTAGTTTGGTGGGGTCCCTGGATGGGAAGTGTTTTCATGTTTACTGAATTCGCTAAAATTTTCCGAACAAACATACAGCACTCAAATATGTATAATTCAACAATTGTTAATAGATATAATATATTATTTTAAAAAGGGGCTGCAGCTTTCAAGTGGTCCTTTTCCCGCTGGAAGGCTACTTCCAACATTTTTTTGCGCTATTAAGACTCTATTTATTACTTTTTTTTTATGAAAATTAGGGACGAGACGAGCAGGACGCTCAGCTGATGGTAATTGATACGCCTACCCAAAACAACTCTCGTCACCTTGAGACTTAAGATGTTGAGTCTCATTTGCCCAGTAATTTCACTAGCTACGGCACCCTTCAGACAGAAACACATTAATGTTTACACAACGCTTCACGGCAGAAATAGGCGCCGTTGTGGTACCCATAATCTAGCCGGCATCCTGTGCAAAGGATCCTCCCAATGGTAAACTAACTATTGAGTTACCCCATATTATGATACCATACCTAATTATAGATTCCACGTAAGTGGAATTCCTCCACTCCTTATTGCAAAAACAAACTAATTAAGACGTTTGCATAGTGACTCAACGTAAGCTTTCCAATTACAATTATTATCCATTATTATGCCTAAGAATTTGGTATTTTCAACCTCATCAATTTTAATTTCATTGTACGTTATGTTTCTAAGGGGTGGATAAATGGTATTATACTTTTTAAATTGTGTAAGTTTTGTTTTTATTATATTAATATTTATATTGTTACTTTCTAACCATTTGCCGATTTTAATGATTTCATCATTTATGACCGAGTCGTATGGTCTTTTTGAGTTTGTGTCAGGGATAATTATTGTAATGTCATCAGCATATAACACGCACTTATTTTCTGTAATATTTGGTAGGTCGTTGATATATATTAGAAATAATAATGGTCCAAGTACACTACCCTGAGGTATCCCGGCTTTAATTTGATTCCAACTTGATTCATATCGTACTATATTTGATTTTAAGTCAATCTTTTCAATCTGTACATACTGTTGCCTATTTTTTATATAACTTTCCAGCCATTTTGAAGTGACACCTCTAAGCCCATATAAAATACATTTATTTATGAGAATTTCAAAGTGGACACAGTCAAAAGCTTGGGTCATATCAAAGAATACTGCTGTTACTCTAATTTTTTTTTGTTATAAGATTTTTAACTGATGTATATGCGGCTATTGTGATAGATTTATTTAGTTGAAATGCGTATTGTTTCTCTGTAATGACGTTGAAATTCGTAAAAAAGTCGGTTAATCGTTTAAATACATTATGTTATCAAAAAATTTTGATAGAATGGTTAGAGTTATTAGTTCATAATTTAATAAGTTCCGTATGAGTACCTTTTTTGTGAAGTTTTTATAATAGATGACTTAAGAGTTGTGGGGAATTGTCCTTGTTCAAATGATAAATTGATTAAATATGTCAGTACTGCAACTATTGCATTTTTTTATAACATGGGTTGTTATGTTATCATGACCAACAGCCTTGGTGTTATTTAAAGAGTTGACTGCTATTGTTACCTCGCTTTCCGTACAGGGCGCTAAGAATATGGAGGAATTTACCGTATTTATTAATTCGAAGACTGTGAATTCAGTGAGGCGTGTTATGTTTATCATGTCTCATTTAAGGCGACAATAAATGCCAGCGACCTTGAGCGATATGAGTTCACGGCTGCCGGCCCGCCATCTATGTAACTAAGCAAATATTTTCAAAATTCTTGCGTGGAAATCAGTTTATGCTATAAGCTATAAGAATAACTTTTCTGAGAGAAGTACCAAAACGGTCACGCCATGCCAAAAAACTTGTTTAACTTCAACGAAAAGTGGTAGTTCAAAAAGGCGCGGCAGTGTTAACTATAACCAACAGCAAGCATTAGCAACCTACAAATAAGACTAAAGGATATGTGTAACAGGATTAAGTAGTGTTCATAGCTCGAAATGCTATACTTTCACCTCAAAACTTGTCTAAAAACACCATGTTTGCGTGTTTTCTGCTTACTCTTCGCCTTAAATGCACACGGCTCGTTGCTTTTTATGCTTTGTGAAATGAACCTTACGTTTAGGTGATAAGGTTTACTTTGCATTAATAGTTTTTTAAGTAGTTATTATTGTTCATTTATAAACAATCTTGTGCCAGGTTATAATAAAATACAAGGGTCCAAAAAAATTATAACAAAGTGGACCTTATCCATTGAAATCCAATTTAAATAAAAAAAAGTGTGTGTGTGTAATCTTTACGCGCGATTGAAGTAAAAACTTAATAATTGAGCACATGTAAATATAATGTTGTTGATGAATATTATAGAATGTCACAACAGTCAGAAAAAACAACATGGCGCGTAACCGAAAATCGTGACGACGTTACTATAAAATTTCTCTCATACGTCGATAAAGAAGGTTCGATTGAAAAAGAATAGGTAATAAAATAAGTAAAAACCTTACTCATACATTACTCATAACAAAAAGTCAGTTTAAGTAAAAGTAGCTTGGACAATTTATAAGTCTAGAATCTAGATATACTCAGAAACTATAAAAGCACCAAATACTGTTAGCCTCTATTTTCAGCAACACACGCACACTAAAACGAAATGGCTGACGTATCGCGAGTGTGAGACGTAGCTCTCGTGCACACTAAAGTAATAAACCTGGCCTGTTGTGAGGCGTTGACTAACAGCAAGAGGATCTATCTAAATGTACTTATATATCTAAGAAAATTTATTTTAGTGTACTCTACATATATATTGTGAAATAAATTTCAATATCCTATTTTAGAGTACTTATAATAACCGAGAAAAAATAATAATATAATAATATATACAAAATATAAGTACACTCAATGTTATGTGTAGGAATCTAATATATAAAATTCTCATGTCGCGCTGTTTGTAGTTAAACTCCTATTCTCCGATTTTCAAGAAATTTTGAGTGCATATTGAATAGGTCTGAGAATCGGACAACATCTATTTTTCATCTCCCTAAATGTTAAGGGTGGTGCACACGATTTTTTTTAAAATTGTTTTGACACTTTTTTTTTAAATTTGTTTTATTATGCGTCAGCATTAAAAAATACATACAGCTTCAAATTTTCACCCATCTACGATCGATCAACAGTTACTTTTGTATCACGATTTAAATATCGGCAATACAACGTTTGCTGGGTCAGCTAGTCTATATACAAATGAATTGCTGTTCGTTAGTCTCGCTAAAACTCGAGAACGGCTGGACCGATTTGTCTAATTTTGGTCTTGAATTATTTGTGGAAGTCCAGAGAAGGTTTAAAAGGTGAATAAATACGAAAATGTTCGGAATTTAAAAAAAAAACAACGATTTTATTTTTCCTTTGATGTGTCCCCCGTCGTTCAGAAATCAAATTGAAAGAATAGTTTAAAATGAATAACTAATTAGAATCTTTGTATTTGTCTAACTTTCTCAGGAGTTAAAAAACAAACTTAATTTTAGCTACCTATAAATAGTTGATAGATTAACTAGTAACTACAGTTGATGATGATACTATGATGGCAATACAACGTTTGCTGGGTCAATTATAATAATAATAATAAAGCCTTTATTAATGATTTTCCATTTGATTTCTACATTTTAGTGTTAGTATGTTAGTACGGTTAGTCGACAAACATGATTATTTTCTTATTAACTTTTATGTTAGTAAGTTATAATGCATGCACTATGTTAGTTTTCTTGATTATTTTCAAATGGATCCCAGTTGGGTAAAGGCCTCCTCCATTCCTTTCCATTCCTTTCTATTTTTTCCTTTTTCGAGCCAATTAGTTCCGCCAGTCTCTCTTATCTCATCGGTCCACCTTTTATGTGGTCTGCCCACATTTCTCTTTCCTACGGGTCCCTTCCATGCTGTGGTCTGAATGGTCCATCTAGCGTCTGTTAGTCTGGAAATGTGTCCGGCCCATTGCCACTTTAATTTTAATGCTTGATTTAAGGCATCAGTTAATTTTGTTTTCTTCCTTATCTTCTGGCTATGTATCTTATTAATTTTTCTTAATTTTAGCATGCTTCTTTCCATTCCGCGCTGACATGTCCTAATTAAGTGTTGTATTTTCTTCGTAAACACCCATGTTTGGCAGCCATATAACAAAGTTGGATGAACACAGGATTCCATTACCGTTTTTTTGAATTCCAAGCTGTAGTTTCCTTTTAAAATTTCCTTCTGGCTCCAATATTTTTTCCAGGCTAGATTTATTCGTCGGTTTATTTCCTCTTCATGACTTATTTTATTGAAGGATATCAGCTTTCCTAGGTATATATATTCATTCACAAAGTCAAGTGTTTGTGATCCGGCGCTTATTGGTACTGATAGACCATTTGTCATAATTTTTGTTTTCTCAAAATTCATTTCCAAGCCTACTATGGCACTTGCTTCATGTAACTGATTAACCATAGATTCCAGTTGCTTTGGGTTCTCATTAAAGATGACTATATCGTCGGCAAATCGAAGATGACTTAAGGAATCTTTGTTGATCATAATACCTCTATTCACCCAGTTTATGTTGTTAAAAACTTCTTCTAGTACGGCTATGAATAATTTAGGAGACAGTGGGTCTCCTTGTCTGACTCCTCTTTCAATCCTGATGTCTTTTCCTTTAGTTTCTAATTTAACTTTGCAAACACTGTTCATATATATATTTTTTATTATCTTTATGTATTTTGAGTTGACCTTTACATTATTTAGAGTATTCCATATGGCTGTGTGGCTAATGCTATCGAAAGCTTTGCTGTAGTCCACAAAGGCTATGTAGAGGGTTTTATTATATTCTTTGTACTTCTCAATTATTTGTTCGACTGAATGTATATGATCCATTGTTGAGGAACCGGATCGGAAGCCAGCCTGTTCTTTGGGTTGTGTGGCATCTATGCGTTCTGTGATCCGGCTTAGTATTATTGATGCAAACAGTTTATAAATACTAGACATAAGACTAATGGGTCTATAGTTAGTTATATTATGAGGGTCCCCTTTTTTGTATAACAGTACTATTTCTGAAATAGTCCACTGCAAGGGAATGGTTTCTGTGGTTAATATTAAGTTGAAAAGTCGAGTGAGATGAGTTGTTATGGCGGGTATTCCTATTCTTATAGCTTCGGTCGTGATTCCATCCGGACCAGGACTTTTATTCAATTTCATTTGTTTTATGTGTTTTATAACTTCCGTGTCTTTGATTTCCATAACATCAGTGTCGGTAATATTTGAGTACTCGAAAATTTCATTTTCTGTGTGTCCATCCGTACATTTATAGAGCTTCCTGTAGTAGTCAGTAGCCTGTTCTAGTATGTCTATTCTTGAATTCGTTTCTATTGATCCCCTACTCAGTTTTTGGATCCATTTTTTATGTGATATTAATTCTTTCTTTGCCCGTTTTGTACTTCTATATTTAGCCAGATTGGTTTCTATTATTCTTTTTCTATATATTTCGTAGTCTTGTTTAATTGATTTTTTTGTTTCTTTGAATATTTTACTAAGTTCATTTCTAGTTTTTCTATCTTTAGGTTTTATTTTTATAAGTTCTGATCTTTTTTTCAATAGGCTTTTTGTTGTGTCATTTAAGATATTTTTTGACTTTTTTGTATTTAGTTTTAAATTTAATCCCTTAGTAATAGCTTTTTCCAATGTATCGTAATATGTTTGTACATTATTTGTGTTTTGTTTTCCTTGCTCGAATTCTGATAAACATTTCTTTAGTTGTGTGATATATAGTTCTATTTCTTCTAGTGTGGTCGGGTGCTTTAAAGTTGTTTTAAAGTTTGTTCTTTTCTTCTTTTGAGTTCCAATGTTTAATGTAGCGCGTAGGGGTCTATGGTCTGAAGCAAAGTTAATATTTGTAATAACTTCTATATTTGTAATAAGTTTTGGTTTGCTACATAATATAAAGTCGATTTCATTTTTTGTTAATTGGTTTGGAGATATCCACGTCCATTTTCTACTCTCTTTTTTTTTGAAGTACGTGTTCATTATTGACATTTTGAATTCATTTGCAAATGAGATAAGTTGCTCACCTCTTTCATTACGTTTACCATAACCGTATCTGCCCATAATAGGGTATTCATGTTCTTTCGGCATTCCTATCTTTGCGTTAAAATCTCCTCAAAATAAATTAAAAAACCTCGCTGGGTCAATTAGTATATTACAAATACCTACCTAACTTGTGATTGTTTTTTTTCTTGAAGTCCTTGACTTTATGCTTTTAATTTTGATGAGAAATTCTAAACTAGTTTTAGATCCGTGTTTGAAATGTCACATATTAATTTAAACAATTTATTTATTTTGATACAATTTAAAGTTCAACAATTTGCGATGTTGTCGGTATTATGAACTTTTGACATTCACATGTTTAATTTTTTAGCCTAAATGAATAAATCAAGTTTGATTTGATTTTATTTAAGCCGGTCACAGCGTTTATAATTCCGCAATACTTAGGTATAAACATGTTTAAGTTATACAGTTTTCAAGAAATTAACAACTAGCTGAGCCGACAGACGTTGTTCTGTCAATAAACGGTTCGAGAGATATGGTAAATGCGTGGGTGGGATCGTGACACGACAAACTATATATGTAAACCTTCCTTGAGCTTCAACGAATCTATTACAAAAGATTTCATTGAGATAATAGTTTAGGAGTTATTAGGGCACATACAAACATATATTCTCTTTTATATTATATATAGACTAGCTGACCCAGCAAACGTTGTATTGCCGATATTAAAATCGCGATACAAAAGTAACTGTTGATCGTAGATGGGTGAAAATTTGAAGTTGTATGTATTGTTTAATGCTGACTCATAATCAAACAAATTAAAAAAAAAGTGTCAAAAAAATAAAAAAAAATAAATCGTGTGCACCACCCTTAACATTTAGGGGTATGAAAAATAGATGTTGGCCGATTCTCAGACCTACTCAATATGCTCACAAAATTTCATGAGAATCGGTCAAGCCGTTTCGGAGGAGTACAGGAACGAACATTGTGACACGAGAATTTTATATATTAATAATATAAGATTTTATTTAAGGAGTTTTGTGGTCACTTTCAATGTGCAATTAATAATATTAAATTATTGTCACCCTTCTTTACTTGTCCTTAAAATGTTTCATTGATAATTATAAGTCATCCCATAGCTGGTGTATTGAATTAGTACTTTGCTTAGATAGGTCATTGAAATGACATTAACAGGAATTCAATTATAATAAAATAAATAAAAAAAACCGACTGCAAAAACACTTTTCCAAAACAATAGATATAATAGACACGGGAAGCACCAGCTTTCAAATAAAAAATCATTATCAAAATCGATTCACCCAGTCGAAAGATCTGAGGTAACAAACTTAAAAAAGTACCGACGAATTGACAACCTCCTCCTTTTTTGAAGTCGGTTAAAATATCAAGCTCAGCTCGACTCTATACAAATTGGCCGTATACCAATTTCAATTCAGTTTTCAAAGATTACAATTCCCCTTCGTGCGTCACAGAGATCCCTTAAAAAGAGCCAAATTAGACTTATTGTGCGTCATCGATCCCGCAAATGATTGGTGTGTAATCAAATTTAGTTCTTATTATCAAGCTGATAAGGGAAACAATTGATAAGCATCAGCTCACAAAACGCAATTGAGTCCCCGTAAAGACAATGATAATTCAAGGTGAGTGCTTGCGTCTTCAGTCTTGTTGCAATTTACACTGGCGGTAAAAATACAGTGAAGTTTTCAGGAAGAGCTAAATATTTATGTATTTTCTATATTATACAAGTTCATAATTACAACAAAGTAGTTATAAAAAGTGAGTACATATGCTAATACTGCTGACATGAAGAATATCTCTGAAAAAACTAGTTGTATAAAAGCATATTAAAAGTAAAAAAAGTTACTAATTTGTTAATACATGTGACAAAACTGTAGCAAAATGGTGTTGAGGGAAGATAATACGTCTACTGTCACGCACAAATAAGTACTGTTTCGCAGTGTCACTCACGTTGAAGTAGCAGCTGCAATAAAATCATTAAGAGGTACAAAATCAACAGGATACAATGAGATCTCTACCCAGCTGCTAAAATATTGCAGTAGGTTTACCTTATTTGTCGAACTCCTTACGTATCTAGTCAATCTTTCTTTTTCCCAAGGAAAATTCCCAGAAAAACTTAAGTATTAAATAATAAGACCAGTCTACAAAAAAAGGTGATAAAACAGATACATGCATAGACCGATCCTATCCAAGTTATATGACAAAATTAAGGCACAGTAGACTGGTTCAGTTTCTTACAAAATTTAATTTAATTTAATACGCATTCCAAAAAGGAAAATGTACTACAAGTGCTACATTTTATTTAGTTAATCATATTTTAAAATGTATTGACAATACAAAAAGAGTTACAGGCGTATTTTTTGACATGACCAAAGCATTTGCCTATGTAGACCATGATATATTCTTAAATAAATGTTATCAATATAGTTTAAGGGGAATTACTTTGAACTGGCTACAAACTCATATTAGAAATAGAAAACAATGTGTTCATATAACAAACTCTGGACAAAATTGTAATATAATGGTTTATGAATCTAAGTGGACTTATTCAAATTCTGGTGTACCACAGGGCAGCATTCTAGGGCCCTTGCTGTTTCTTCTATATATAAATGATTTACAATATTCTACATCACGAAAATGCATACTTTTTGCGGACGACGTTTCTCTTCTAATACCTAACCTTAACTCCTCAATAAATAATGACAAAGATGAAGTCTTAACAATTATAAACTGGATGGAAAGAAACAAACTAAGTGTAAATATTGAAAATCCAAAATAATTCAATTTAGTAACAAAAACACAAATCATAATATGTTTAAGAGTATAAGATATGGAGGTGAATCAATTGAAGAAGTCCCTACTATAAAACAGTATAGATAAAAGTTTAGACTGGAAGGCTCATATAGAATCACTAGTTTAAAGAATACGGATAAAGATACTCTTAGGCGAACCAGAAAGACTATATCAAAAGAAGCTGCAATCATTGCCTATCACGGCTATATAGCATCTATAATTAGGTATGCTATCTTGCTATGGGGTAACTGCACAAACATAAAAAAAAATATTACTAGCTACTAGACTTCGAGTACATTAGAACTACTTTGTACCAAAAAAACTGTCATGCTATGTGTGTAAAAATATTTAATAAATTACCAAAAGAAATAAGAGAGGAGACAGTGTTAAATAGATTTAAATTAAAATTATTAACACTATTAAAAATATTGTTTTTACTTCATAAATGAATATTATCAAACGAAGTGGTAACTGGCATCAATACTATTTTTACCGATAATATTATATTTTGTTGTGATAATTTTTCCTGCATTGTCTCTTAGTCATTAATTATTGTAATTGTGTAATGTAGGGTCTTTTAATAGGCTTAACGTTGGTCAATAAATGTAGCAGTAATACTGATTGTGTTAGGTTTATAATGTTGTGAAGCAAAACCACAAAAATATTTGCATGTCTGTCAAGACGAAACATGTGCCTGCTCTTAAATTTGTAACAACTTTACTTGTGAATGTTTCTGGCAAATTAAGAACTTTGACTTTGAGTGCAACGAATCGGTACGAACGTTGACGGTGGGGGCCTGAGGGGGACGCCGATTTGCTTCAAGGTACGGACAGACGTGCTCAAAAAAAGCGTGCTTTTAAGTATGCTTAAAGTGAGCATGCTCATGCAACTGTTCACATTTGGCAGCAATAAGCATGCTTGCTTAAGCATACTCATAAAAAAATATGCTCAAAGCAAACGTACCGGACACACGTGCTGCTATTTGGCACCAGGCTCTTGGACAAAATGGATGTACAAAGATAAAGTGACAGTGATATCCATACAGAACTCAATAAAATAATCATAGTCACCCGCCGCGGACCGAGATCAAATCGATAATAGCACGCTAATAAGCAAATCTGTTCAGACGCGCTCGCAGCACGCCCCCGTCTACCCGCGCCTCAGGTAGCATGCTCGAAAATCAAACGTCGATTGATTTTTAAGCACGCTCTAAATAAGTATGCTCATTACAGTACACCCGTGCTACTAATGAGCACATGCTCATTAAAAGCATGCTTTCTAATGACTATGATTATTTTATTGAGTTCTGCATGGATATCACTGTCACTATATCTTTGTACATCCATTTTGTCCAAGAGCCTGGTGCCAAATAGCAGCACGTCTGTCCGGTACGTTTGCTTTGAGCATGCTTTTTTATGAGTATGCTTAAGCAAGCATGCTTATTGCTGGCAAATGTGAGCAGTTGCATGAACATGCTCACTTTAAGCATACTTAAAAGCACGCTTTTTTTGAGCACGTCTGTCCGTACCTTAATTCTTCTTCGCGTGCCTCTCCGACTAGCGAAGGTTGGCGGTCAGCTTTGTAGTTTCAATATCTTATCCTTCGCGAGGCGAAATAGTTCTGCCGCACTCGCGATGCCAGTCCACTCTCGGATGTTGCGCAGCCAAGAATTTTTTCTGCGAGCTACGCCTCTTCTTCCGGCTAATTTGCTTCATAACTGCAATCTTTGCGTTATCTAGTCATCCAGTCACTATTTGTGTTTATTGTATGGTTAAACGATATTTCAGCAAGCAAAGTCGAGTGTGGTCACTGGTATCATATAAGAGGACGCCTAGACTGATTAGTGAGTGTCAAAACACAATTAACAGTATAATACATCACACTAATTATTGCCCGGCATTTTCCACGTCTAGAAAGATAAATATCGTGATGGATGAGCTTCTTGTAATAATATTGGCGACGTCGACGCTAATTATACATTTTCGAAGTAATTAACAGTTCGATCGGAAATGTTTTGCGACATTGATATCGATACGATTCTATTTATAACTGATCTTTGATCGTTTCTTGTGTTGACTGCATTTTAGGTAGTATATTTTCATTTAGCAATTGCTTTTTTGTTTTTTTTTTCTATGTCTTGTATTATTAACCCAGCCGTGGCCTGTCACACTCCCCGTGTAGATATCGAAATCGTAAGTACTTTGAGGCGGCCTCTACACAGTAGGCAAGCCAGTAGGGACTCACAAGCGAGCAGCACTTCACAGATCCGACCGATATTTAAAATATGGAGAAACATAAATAAATAAAATCATTTAAACGTCATTACGATCCAAAATTAAAGAGTTAAGCCTCTTTGAGAGCTAAAACAATCTAACCTAAAGTGATTATTAATGAATTATCAACATTTAGAACTTGTTTCATTTCGGTCAATTCATAAATAATAATAATAATATTGACACACTTTTTACACAAATTATCTTGCCCCAAGTTAAGCATATATAGCCTGTGTTATGGTTAATGATATATTTAATACAATATACTTACTTAAACATACATAAATACATTTAAACATCCATGACTCGGATACAAACATCTATATTCATCATATAAATGCTTGCACCTACCGGGATTCGAACCCGGGACCTCTAGCTTAAATAAAAAAGTTATATGTATACATATACTAGGCTAAGCAATACATTCTAAAATTTCAATCTGTAGGGGCGTTAGTGTACGCTTTTCCATAAACGGCTTAATACCTTTGAAAGGCATAAAAGGTATTTATTTTTGCAAAATTGATTCCTTTACAATTCTTTTTGATGTCATTTCTAATATACTGGATACTACTACCGCTTCCGAAACAAATGGCGCTCTGAGAGAAAAGAAGCGGCGCAAGAAACTCTCCCAACATCTCTTTTTGATGAAATATACAATATTGTACTGTCATTTCTATAGCTATAAAATAATCATACTCTAGTCCCAGGCTGTCCGATCACTTACATATTCAGCTGTGGAGTAGTAGGACTCGGGACAGAGCCCTTTTTTTAATAATACATTTAAATTTATGTATATAGATAATGCCTAAACAGAGGTTGGCTTTATTATAAAAGTGTATACCCTTAAAGCTATTATGTATCTCTATCACAAGCAATCCCTTATTTCTAGTGTTATAATAATGAAAATCATTATTAAGAGCAAAAAGGTGGTATTGATGTATTGTGGCAAGCTCCTTTTAATATTGAATGCTAAAAAATATTCTAACAAAAAAACAACCGACTTCAAAAACGCTATTCCAAAACAATAGATATAATATGCACTAAAAAGCATAAAAATAATTGCGTATTTTATACAATATAATTAATTAATCTAATTCTAGTTACCATTATTGTTATTTTAGTTGGTGAGTCGGTGTCAGCCAAAGTGGGTTTGTAACTACATACATAGTTATTGCAAACATAACAACCATAAAAAAACATACCGACGAATTGAGAACCTCCTCCTTTTTTGAAGTCGGTTAAAAAAAGACTTGGAACTGAAACTCGTCACGTGACATGCCTAAATGCAAGTACCGAGACGCAATATGCACTAAAAAGCATAAAAATAATTGCGTATTTTATACAAACTAGTTAATTAATCTAATTCTAGTTACGATTATTGTTATTTTTGGAATCGGTGTCCTTCCTCCGCGACCCGCTTTCGCCTCCTCACGACTCAAGCACATCTCACCTTAACTATGTATGTAGTTACAAACCTATCTTGGAAGACACCTACTATATACAATGGGACCACACGGGAAGCACCAGCTTTCAAATAAAAAAAGGATTATCAAAATCGGTTCACCCAGTCGAAAGTCTTAAGTTAACAAACATAAAAAACATAGCGATGAATTTTTTTTTATGGAATAGGAGGACAAACGAGCGTACGGGTCACCCGGTGTTAAGTGATCACCGCCGCCCACATTCTCTTGCAACACCAGAGGAATCACAAGAGCGTTGCCGGCCTTTGGGAGAAGTCTTGAAATTGAGAACGTCCTCCTTTTTAGAAGTCGGTTAAAAACTTACATTAATTGAAATTATACGCCTCTTATACAAAATCTTCGCGGCAGTTTCGCGGGCGGCCACTCATATTATCTATACTAATAATATTATAAAGCTGCAGTGTTTGTTTGCTTGTTTGTTTGAACGCGCTAATCTCTGGTACTACTGGTACGATTTGAATGATTCTTTCAGTGTTGGGTAGTCCATTTATCGAGGAAGGCTATAGGCTATGTTTTTTTTTTCAAAATTAGGGATCCGTAATAAAATTGCTATTTTGTAACACAAGGTGTAAAATCGAAAACCTATTTTTGCGTGCGCTGCAAAAACTATTGACAATAGAACAAAATGATGTACTGGCTATAATATAGACAATATTTTATTACTTATAAAACTATCGCGTGAATTATACTTTATATGGCAAAACAACGTTTGCCGGGTCAGCTAGTGTCCTATAACTTTCGGTCACAAATCAAAATCATTACGGAGCCTAATGTATCACATCAATTGAGTAAATGATCTTTATTAGTAGGTGTCAAGTAATGAATGTAGTGTGTCATTAGATCACGTGTTGTAATATTAAAAACTCCTATTTGTATTATTTGGGTGTTATTTGCCTTTGTTTTTGTATTTTTACCTATACAAATAAAACTGAAAACAAAATTTTATGAACGATGCGGGACTCGAAACCGTGACGTCTCGCGTTCCGTGCGAGCGATCTTTCCAACTGAGCCAACCGTTCGAGTGACGTATCGTTGATAAATCTTGTATGCTTTGTTCAACTCTCAGGTTGTGGCTTCATCTACAGCAGTGGTTCATAACCAGTGGTCCGCAAGAGTCGGAATATGGTCCGCGGACCGCGAAACGATTTCAAAATTCGCGGGTGATACGATATGTGCAAGCTGCACGTTGTCAAGAATTATTGATTTCACGAGAACTGGAAGCAACTTCAAAAGGTATCGACCTCACGAACACGGTATCGGAATGGCCAGCAATGTTAGGATAACGCTGTGGTCTAGCGACGTTAGTAAAACAGAAGAATCCTGAGGCAACAACGCATTGTATCATCAGCCAGGAGTTATGGTCCCTGCTAACAATAAAGAAATCGAAATGGTCCCTGGCCAAGAAAACCAGTGATCTACAGGATCTACTTTACAGTTGATAACCTGCTCAACCACAATATTTGCATATTAGGAAATTAACTTAAGATGTCGCTCTTGCAAATCTAAACAATTTGTTATGTTTTTAAAGTGATGATCCTCATTTCTGGGATTAATAACAGAAATAAAGTTATTTAAAAAAGTAAAATTTTGTTTTCAGTCGTATTTCGTTTTTATTAATTTTCCCTTTCTAAAGTTGCGTAGAAGAATTAATAATAATAGAGTGACACGCATGCAGCTCTTTTATACGAGAGAATACGTAATTGCTAATTAAACGTCTAAACAATGCCAAATCTATCTAATATATAAAATTCTCATGTCGCGGTGTTTGTAGTTAAACTCCTTCGAAACGGCCAGACCGATTCTCATGAAATTTTGAGTGCATATTAGGTAGGTCTGAGAATCGGACAACATCTACCTTTCATCCCCCTAAATGTTAAGGGTGTTCCATGCCAAATTTTTTTGACATTTTTTTTTAATTTGTTTGATTATCAGTCAGCATTAGAAAATACATACAACTTCAAATTTTCACCCATCTACGATCAACAGTTACATTTGTATCACTATTTTAAAATCGGCAATACAACGTTTGCTGGGTCAGCTAGTATATATTATATATAAAAGAATGAGTGTTTGTTTGTATGTTTCCTAATAACTTCTAAACTATAAGACCGATTTCAATGAAATCTTTCGTAATAGATTCGTTGAAGCTCAAAGAAGGTTTACATATATAATTTATATGGCAAAACAACGTTTGCCTGGTCGGCTAGTTTTTAAATAAAAATTTGTGAAAAAGTAAAATTTTTATTACCTATTTATTATACGTTTTCTATTAGCTTCACCTGTATGTATATTTGTTTGTAACCGACTCATTTGGGCGCGATTTTGACCCACTTTAAACGGCCAGATTTCGTTCAAACTTTGTAGATTTATCGAGGACCGATGACAATACATTAATTTGATAAAATGATTACATTTTTCAATTTGCAAAATATGACTTTTGTTAATTTGTATAATTCTAAATCGTCGATAAGGCAGAAAATGATGTTAATTTTAAATTTCAACTATTGTCTTTAACCGATTTGTCTAATATTAGGAAATTTTCGAATACCAAAGAGAATATTGTGCTTTTTAGCGTGTATTTTAGTTTTTTTTTTAACTATTATATAATAAATAAACAAATAAATAGAAATACTATTTAACGTGACGTTTAATATGTATTATAGACGAAATAGTACCTATTTGGCCATAGTTGTTATTGTGAAGTTTGGCGCGATTTGTTGCAATTTTACGCAAATAAATACTGCTAATGTAATTACATTCCAATTCACACTTATTCGGTTAATTATAAAAATCATAGATATATAATAATATTATATTTCTTATTCCAGTGCAAATTGGTACTAAAAAGACGGTAGACTTATATCGTTGATTGCAGAATCGGTTTTAATCTGAATCGATGACAATTTTGTTTCTACACTTGTAAAATATACAAGGTCATCTTAATTTAAAGATAATTTTCCAGCAATTAAGAATACGCTACTCATTATTCAATGTTTCCTTGGTGACGTCAGCAAAATAAATATAAGTGTTTTTGTGAATACAAAAACAAGTTGGTGAACTTTATCACGAATCAAAATCTCTCAGGTAATAATTTATTCATGTATGTTATCTAATAAAATATTAAGAATTTTATAATATTTACTGTCAGTTCTCTCTGAAAGGTTAATAAAGGAATTTTAATTGGGGTAAGTTATAATCCGGCAACTTTGTGCGCGACCGTCTCACGGGGTGATATAGGGTAGCGGGGACGGGGTAAGAAATAATCCTTCCCCGCAACAGCACCCGCTACCCACTGACATCTTAGTACCCCGTCCCTGCCAGCGTCTGCCACCCCGTGGGACGGTCGCGCACGAAGTTGTCGGACTATAGTTAGGCAACGAGTAAGTCCTTCAGTCGTAGGTCCAACGAGTAACTTAAAAAGTGTACGAAATATTTTTTGTTATATTGCCACTTCATATATATAGCTTATATTATATATAGTTATTCTGACACGGAAAACATTGTTTTTACATACTAATTATTTCTAGTAAATAATTCGTTACCTACTGAAATAAAAAATAACTTAACCTATTTGTGGCCCACTCCTATCACTTGTGGGTATAAAAATAGTTAATGACCTACTGAATAAATACCAAAAATGGCACAAAGATCGGTCAAACCGCTTCGGAAGATTTTGGTGACAAACACTGTGAAAAGAGAACTCTTAAGATAGTCATGGCATAACGTTTTTAATTAACCCAGAGATTGCTTGAATATAAAGACTGACAATATGAGGTTAACAGAAACTTTATGACATTTTTACTGAACTGCTTAAAAATTAATAAGTTTTATTAAATACTATATCCTTGAAAAACCAGTGGCAAGAATAATTATTAAACTTCGTACAGTTTACCTAATTCATATTAGGTACTTTCCTGTATGACGACATATTATGCTAATAATATCTAATCTAGATCACTGGCACAGTACAAATCAAAACACGTACAATAATTACAGCTGTGTATCGTATGACAATTGTCGACCAATCAGCGAGGAGAACGCAGGCGCACCTTCTATGCAGTTACCACTTCAAGCGACGCAGCGCTGAAATTGTTTTGTTTTACAGATACAAAGCGTATTTTATTGCTTTATGATGTAATAATTTGAAATGTAAAAACAGCCAAGTTCGAGCTGGACTTGCACACGAAGAATTCCGTTCCATTGTGCTATTGAGTGGTGCTTAGATAATTTATACGTATAGACAGAGTCTCTTGCTGTTAGACAACCGATAAAAGACCGACAAGCTACGTCTTACACTCGTGATTTGTATGACACTTTGTGTTAGTGTGTGTGAATTGCTCAAAATAGAGGTTTGTTCTAATATATATTTTTTTCGACGTTTTCACAGCTGTCATAGTCTATCTAGACGTATTAAAAGTTCTAAGGCGCGATGGTACACAACCCTTTTAATAACATTATGTGCTTTTTAGAGACGATTTTTCGATTCGTGCAATTTTCCTTGTGTGTCTATAATAAGTCTAGTGACGGGCGGGTTTCAACTTTCAATTGAGTACAAACTTCGACCGAATATTCTGTAAAAAAGAAAGTTCAGTTTTTTTCACTTGACTTACATAATAATAATAATAATATTGACACACTTATTACACAAATTATCTTGCCCCAAGTTAAGCATCTATAGCCTGTGTTATGGGTTACAAGACAATGATATATTTAATACAATATACTTACTTAAACATACATAAATTCATATAAACATACATATAAACTTACATAAATACATTTAAACATCCATGAATCGGAAACAAACATCCATATTCATCATATAAATGCTTGCACCTACCGAGATTCGAACCCGGGACCTCTAGCTTAGTAGGTAGGATCGCTAAAAGTCTACGTAGCTATCACGAACGAGTAAAAAAAGAAGGACCAGTCAAGCACCAAAACAAGCCGATTAACATATAAATACATAGCCTCATGCACACACTTACACTAATACAAGCCGATCGGCCGCCATTTTGAGATTTGTCATCGTCTGTGACAGATCAGTTTGCGTCTCAATAAAAAAAATTAAAAATGGCGTCGTGCGTTGTGAAAAAGTGTAAAAACTATACTAGGGAACAAAAATGTGTCAAGGGGTTACCTTTCACAGGTAGGCCAGTAGTAACTTTATCTTCTTCTTTTACGCGTGATAGTAAATACCAGTAGTTGTTTTGTATTAGACTTAATTTTAATTTTAACATAATATTTAGATAAACTGTAATTTTACTAACATAATACTTAACTTTAAACAAGTTGTATAGTATGGTCGGGAAGGTAACAGATAATGAAAGATGTGTAATCACATGTAAGTTATCTGTACACTTAGATATATATATTTTTTATTTTTGTATGTCATTTATGTATTAGTGTGCGATTGTTGGGTTTCCGAATAAATAAATAAATAAATTTCGTCGTACCCTCAATGTAATTTCGGCAAGCTCTTAAGCTCTGTTCAAACTGAGGCGAATAACGCGCAGGACACGTTTTAGAGCAATTCGCTCGCTCGCTTAGCCTTTCAAATTGACGCGACTTCCCGCGTGTCATTTTTGGTTCTTCAGTGGAGAAACATCATGCATTGTGAGATTAAACAATCCCGCCGGGCGTCCCACTCTTGTTTCGCTTCAACTTGAGCGACTTCTCGCGTCAATTTGGACACGTCCATACAAGTTAGTTGACACAATCGGCGCGAGCGACTTCCGTCAGCGTCCCGCGAGTTATTCGCCTCAGTTTAAACAGAGGTTTACGCCGGAATTCCGGGATTGTATTATCTAACATCTCCAGACCTAACTTGATTGTGAAGGAATATTAAATGTACGTCTCATAAAAAAAAAACTTTTATCCAGAGAGTTATTGCGTAATTAGAAACGATTCTAATTTATCTTAGATATTTCTTCAGTATATTATCTCTATAATTATGATCGCTGTTGTAATTATGACGAGATTAAACCTTATCTGCTATTTACGTGCCGATATAATGGTTATCTAGCGTTGTTACAGCGACTGATCTAACAAACGATGCTGTAATCTATTTTAACCGACTTCAAAAGGAGGAGGTTCTCAATTCGTCGGTATGTTTTTTTTTATGTTTGTTACCTCAAAACTTTCGACTGGGTGAACCGATTTTGATCATTCTTATTTTATTTGAAAGCTGGTGTGTGGCGTGTGGTCCCATTGTAATTCGGTGTAACCTCTAACTATGTAGTTATAGGTGAGATGTGCTTGAGTCGTGAGAAGGCGAGAGGCGAGAGCGGGTCGCGGCGGAAGGACACCGATTCCAAAAATTACAATAATCGTAACTAGAATTAGATTAATTAATTAGATTGTATAAAAATACGTAATTATTTTTATACTTTTTAGTGATCCCCATTAAAATCCGTTCATTAGTTTAGGAGTCCATCGCGGACAAACAACATGTCACGTAATTAATATATACACACTTGACACTAATAGTAGGTACGCCTAATTGAATTAAGATTATTTGACTTTGACTTTGAATACTTATAACATCATGTGGCGTCCTACATTATAGCCTCCTATCAATATCTACTAATAAACACAAAAAACTATCCCAGCGGAGGAACTCGGGGTATAGTACTTTCATAGCTGGCAACATATTTTTTTAATGGCGTCTGTTTTGTTTACAAACTACTTTGCTGTTTTGACGAATGTATTAGCTTAAATTAAAAGTTGTAAAATAGTATTTAGGTGTGAAATGTGATTTTATTATCATCAATTTTAGTTATAAGATGCTTTATGACACCCTTTCACTTCACCGTAAGTCATTTTTCAATCAAATTTCGCGCACTGATTGTCCTGGAAATTGACAGAATGACACTGACATAAAAGACCACATTGAAAGTGCTTCATTTCGCTTGGGCCTACTCACGTTCTAAGCGTTATTATTCTAAGTCTAACCCGTGGGTTATGCAGCTCGATCGATGCAGTGGTTGGGTATCACGGCTACAAGCAAGTGTTCGGCTACTGCGGATTTCTGAGGGTCATTATTTTTGACTCCCCTAATAGTGTTTATTATGTTACGGAAGTTTATTAATCGGCTTATTTACCGGTTATTTAAAGAACTTACAAAAAGGTAAGATTCCTGCGCTGGTTTGTGTGGTTTTGTTAAAATAATAATCATAAACTGTGCTCTAACAAATGACTCGGCGTTGGAAAAAAACCGTTGTGAACCGGTTTACTCAAAAAATACCTTTAAATAATGAACTTAATCAAGTTAAATCCGTGGAATTTTGTTTAAATAGGTACCTATAACAAAATTGAATAAAAAAGATATACCTACTACCACTTTATAAAACCGGTTTGATTTTGTGTTTCGGTTTCCAAGCCTTAGTAATAATATAGATAGAGACGCATAATTAAATTCAAATTTCTTAAAATATATTTTCGAAGTTTTATTAATAGTATTTGAGAGAATATCTGTCTTTAAAAAATATCATGAAATCGGTAATGTTTGTATAGAAACATCGCTTCTGATTTTTCATCATTAAATATTGTAAGATAAAATTTTTCGCAGTCTCGTTTCAAAAGCAATAATTTCATTTAACTACGGGCGCAATCGACTAAGTGTCATTACGTAGACACACACACATAAATTGATAATCACTCTACTTTCATGTAATAATTCATGTTTGTGTGTGTATTATGCTGCGGACACACTATGTTGCGTACGACCTCAACCAGAGATGACAGTTGTCGATAAGTGTTTGCAGCTCAAGCTAATCTCTTTTGATGCTGTTTTTTTTTATAAAAATAAGGGACTAGACGAGCAGGACGTTCAGCTGATGGTAATTGATACACCCTGCCCATTACAATGCAGTGCCGCTCAAGATTGTTGAAAAATCCAAAAAATCTGAGCGGCAAGTCTCATATGCCCAGTAATTTCACTAGCTACGGCGCCCTTCAGACCGAAACACAGTAATGCTTACACATTACTGCTTCACAGCAGAAATAGGCGCCGTTGTGGTACTCATAATCTAGCTGGCATCCAGTGCAAAGGAGCCTCCCACTTATTTGGTACTGGGTGACCCCCAGTAGTTGAACTTAATTTGACGCATGCTGTGGGCCAAATGTGCAATTCTGATATCACGGCTTTCACGTTCATTGCTGTTAGGTCAAAAATTTTGAATTGTGAAATAGTGATAGAAAACTATCTCACAAGTAGTATAACTCAGCGGTCTCCGTGATACCTACGTCTGGGCGGAGCGTAAGGGTTGGCACATAGAAAAATTAAAATTACAGATTGACGATTACAGATGACTAGTCTTGGTGGAGCACGGCGTGGCACTCAATACTTTTGTCTTCCCAAGATTGATTAGCGGCTGTGTAAATCGTGTGTATGTGTGTAAATAATTTATTTTTTACAAAAGTAATAATAAATAAACAAATACACTTGCGAGATTTTCAAAAAATATTACTGAGCAAATTAAAAAAAATATTATCGAAACATTTTCTTTGAAGCCATAAAATTTATCATGATATAATAAGATGAGTTATCTTCAAGTAGCGCGTAAAGAAGTTTTACTTCAAAAAGTAAATAAATCATAAAATAAAAAATATATCTTTTAAAAACCGACTTCATAAACTAAAAAGTATAAAATAACTGAATAAAGATTTTATTTAATATATCTCTTATGCAAAATTAATACCTTTAATATTTATTAAACACTATTATTTGTATTTCTTACCTATTGACAGGTTTTAAGTCGGTGCCGAGCCCAAAACAAAATAAAACTTGATATTATAAATAGCTTGCCTACTGTTTAATCAACAACGTCTGCCGGCGTGTGTTTGTCAGCTTTTTTGAGTTTTTTACTTTTTGTTCTAGACAAAGCTATCCCGCTCAAAGTCACGCGTGGAGAGTGTAGGTACCTACAATAACATTTGGCTTTGTATCAACTTCAAACATATCAATTCTAGGTAGCACATATGGATAACAGTATGTTATTAATAATATTAAAGGTAATTAAAGGTCTACAGAAGAAGTATATTAAATTAAGTCTTCATTAATTTAGTTTTTGAAGTCGGGATTTTTTAACGTAGTTTATTTAATTTTACTTTTTAGTAGCTATAATAAGTTGTTCTGAAAACAGTGCAGTGATTTTTTTAGATCACATCAGGTAAACTCTAACATTTTGTTGCTTTGTATTGTATATAAATAATCATTTTTTTAAGTAGCAATGGTGCTGCGCGCATCGAACAATATTATAGATTCGAAGAAACGGGAACGGAGAAAAAGGAATCGACTCTGAAAAAATGCTACTTAAAACTATTCCACGTTTGTTAGCTATGAAAGACAGGTCGGCGATCCACTTATTACGGGACACGTCGAGTTTTAATTATATAATATAATCAACCTATGAAAAACCTCCTAAAAAAGCAGTACACAAACGTTTCATCAACTATATATAAATAAGTGTAATATATAGCTAAACATAATATAAAATTAAACTTCTACCACGTAAAAAAGTTCTCGATGAGAACTAGGCTACCAAGGTAAAAAGGTATGTCTGGACCTTGGGAAAGGTCAGTTATCCCTTTATAAAATTTCCGTACAACATCGCACGTGTTCGGATATTTACGTGCAGACTGAATTTAATTACACGATCACTGCTCCGAAGTAGTCCAGAACCGAATGGAAATTTCCAAACGTGAGCAGGTGCACATACCGAATGTATGTAAATGTAGTATTCGGAGAGCCGTACGCAAAAAGTACGATTGTTTCTCAAATCAAATCAAGATTTATTTTCGAACGAAATAATTAAGAACGTAACAAGTCGCACTTGTAGAAAATTTTGTATAAAATGCGTACATTTGAAAAACGTGAAATGTGTGTGGCCAATTTTAAGCTATTTTCCCATAATCAAAGGGTGTCCAGCGGGAACCCCAAGACTTAGATATTAGACAGCTGGGATTTGAATAGATTCTGTATTAAACTATTACCGTCATTGGAACAAAACATAAAATTCAAGTTAGTGTTATATTATTTTGTACTATGGTATGGGTACCCTTGGCAAGTCGGCCTTGTTCGATTTAGTTTCCATGACCACGACCTAATGCCATATTTTTTCATTTTTATAACTTTTATGATTACTTATTCAATTACAATGTATCACAGTCAAATGTTGAATTGTCGTAACTCTTAGTGGATGAATATTATCACGAAGAGAAGAGCCATTCAACGCTGTTGTAGCCATGTAGGTTAACCCAACTAATTGATTGTTTCTTCCAGACCAGTGATACGCGGTTTCACCCATCTGAAATAAGTGTTTTACATGAAAAACATATTGTTGGTTATGCAGGCTTTTAAGTCATTGCCATATAGGATCCGGGGACTTTCTTTTGTAGGTATATCATATTTTTTGTAGAACTCTGTATTTGCTGTTCACTTTGAAGTTAACACTATCCTCATTTGTTGATATAATTACAATATAGACATCTATTTTAATGCAAATTTAACTTTAGCACCTCTAACTCAGCGTATTGGCGCCAGCGGTATATAAAACAGTTTGCGAACGTTTTCTTCTTTCGACTCTGTCACAAAAATCAGCTAGTTGTAGCTTACGCTTGATAAGCATAATATACCAATTATTTTTTATGAGTTTGTCCTAAAATATACAAAACAATATTTATTAAAATCTCGTCAGATTTATTGGTTTTAGGATAGATCCAGAGGTAAGCGCTTTGAAACTAACAGAAAAATGTCTTTAGCTTTATGATATTAGTATATGTATTAAATTTATTAAAATTGTGCATAATAATTATTAGTCTTACATCTGACTAATATTATGACGGTATGTACACACCTTTATCATGTCTTACGATTCGCGATTCCTAGCTATTCAAGTCGTACGGCGGACGAAGCACCGCGCCGTCAGTTGATATCAGTACGCCGTAGGCGAAGGACGTGTAGTTGTTAAAACAGTGCAGTGTCGTGTTGGGATTACTGTGTTTATTAGGTAAGTTTTCTTTGATGTTCTGTGCCATTGTACAGAAATAACATTGGCACAACTACGATATTCTACCCTTGAATTGTTTGCGATCGTGAACTCGCGGTTCTCAATGAGTTTCAATTCACTGTACGTTTGTCATAAATTGTCAACACTTCAATTGTTACGAAATAGTTTGGGATTCGTGTGCACTAAATGACATTTTTCAGTCATATCCTCGTTGACCCTACCTTAGCGAGTTCAAGTCAAATTAATAAACCAATTATTATAATATTTCAATAATGTCACAACTATGACTGTACAGTTGATGTAACTTGATGTGATATTTTTGTTTCGAAAGAGGAAAACAATAATCTGATCATCTAATAGTGTGTGATCACCCCGGCCTATAGAGAGTATGGGAGTATTTTGAGTTCTAGAATAAAGCGTCGATTAAACATAGTTACGTATGAATTCGAAATTCAAAAACACATCGAACGTGGCGGGCGAGAACCGAACCGAGGGCACCTTGAGAGTCAAGTTCTACATATTGTACCACCTAAGCTCTGTATACTGACCACCTCAAACATAACGCCATTTGTTTTATAATACATCATATTTTTATTAAAGTGGAAACTTCTTAAGGCCGCATGCAATTTGACATTTGAGAGGAGTTTCAAAATTGAATCGTTAGATAATTTATACGTCTAGATAATCTCTTGCTGTTAGATAAACGATGAAAACAGGCCAGGTTTATTACTTTAGTGTGTGTGACAAGCTATGTCTTACACTCGGGATTTTAAGACACTTTTTGTTAGTGTGCGTGCATTGCTCAAAATAGAGTCTAAAGTCAATTTTTTTCGACGTTTTCAAAGCTGTCATAGTCTATATAGAAGTATAAGTAATGATCTAAAATTGAATCTTTATTCGTTTCTTATTTAAGATACCTATCATAGTTATGTCAGTCTTCGAATATGATGATAATGCTCGAAATTACGGATGAAAATTGAACAGTCATGCTGATAATACAACTGGTAAAATTTCGTAAAATTGTTTCGTATTTATTTGTATTCCAGAACAGAAAATAATCATACGTTTTCATGTAGAATAGTGTCATTAATGAACATTTTATTAATATCGTATTACTTTGATATTTCATTTTTGAAAAACCCAAAAATTCTGAGCGGCTCTATAACTGCGCTCGTCACGGCTCGGTTTTATTTATCCATGTAAGAATTTCACCCAAATTCAGGCGTTTTGTCGGTATCGAGTAAACACTAAGCATCAAATCACCCCACTTCTCGCAAAAATAACTTTCGCATGCATAGTATGAAAAGATGATAAAGGAAGATAGAGAATAGAGAAGAGCTGTTCCACCTGATTCCTGCAGCCGAATTCCACCTTCGCACTACACGCCAAAAATTATGATATCATCCCCACCATATGGGTGTGTGGCGGTCCTCCACAGTGCGGTTTTCAAGGAGCTTTCTACTCGTACTACAAAGCTGTGGAATGAACTTCCTTGTGCGGTGTTTCCGGGACGATACGACATGGGTACCTTCCAAAAAAGCGCGTACACCTTTCTTAAAGGCCACGTTCATGTGATTCCTCTGGTGTTGCAAGAGAATGTGGGCGGCGGTGATCACTTATATAACACCAGGTGACCCGTATGCTCGTTTGTCCTCTTTTCCATAAAATAAACATAGCTCTTATAAATAGAATACATTTAAATACCTGTACTACCTGTATTACAAATTTTCATAATATAATATTTAAAGAAAATTATTATATTATAATTAATAAATATATTAATATATTTTCGCCTATTTATGCCATAAAGCGTAATGTGGTTCGGTCTGAAGGGCGCCGGAGCTAGTGAAATTACTGGGCAAATGATACTTAACATCTTGTCTCAAGGTGACGAGCCCAATAATTATTGTAGTGCCGCTCAGAGTTTTTGGGTTTTTCAAGAATCCTGAGCGGTACTACATTGTAATGGGCAGAGCGTATCAATTACCATCAGTTGAACGTCCCGCTCGTCTCATCCCTTATTGGCATAAAAAATATTATTATTATTATTAAAATCGTACAATCTTCTTCTGGTCCTTAATAAGATAACATTCCTATTTCCTTATCAGTCTGTTATTGAATAGCAATAAGTTATATATAAATTAGGTATACGTATATGTATGAAATATAATTATTATGAACTTATCAATTTTCCACGCTTTTTATTAGCTTCACCTGTATGTATGTTTGTTTGTTTGTTTGTAACCGACTCATTTGGGCGCGATTTTGACCCACCTGAAATGGCCAGATTTCGTTCTAACTTCGTAGATTAATCGAGGACTGATGACAATACATTAATTTGATGAAATTATTTCATTTTTCAATTTGCAAAATAATATCTTTGTTAATTTATATAATTTTCTTCTATCGTCTATAATGCAGGGATTGATATTCATTTTAAATTTTAAATTTAAATTTTTTTTTTTTTGTTTTTAGTTTTTTTTAACTGTCGTACTAAAATGAGAGTTATCGGAGGGACGGCAAGTCTCATGAAAATGTCTCTACATTTAGAGGATTTAAATAGTTTAAAAAAGAATATTAGTAATAAAAGCAAATTACATTAAATCGACTTATTTCCAAAGGCGTACATAAAATATATACTTAATATATTTAAAATAAAAAATGATGATGAATTGCTATCATTAATAAAATTTAATATTTGCAAATTATTTTGCAAAAACTACGTCAAAGAAATAAAGATATTTGAAATGCAAATTAATTTCATTATAAGTACATAATATACATACACCTTCAGGCAGGCCATTTCCTCCTCCTCCTCGCGTCGTATTCCTCATTGCTGAGGGTCGTGATTTCTCTCAGGATTCAATTTTTAGACAGTAGTTCGCCATTAGATATGAGCGCTGTTGGTCAATTCTGCGACCCATTTGACTGCGTGTAACGTAGAGCATCTCGAATTCTCGGGGACCCAGTGCTCTGTGAACGGCTGGATCACTTGGCGTTGCGTAGAGATGTCGCTTCATTGTGTGTCTTCTACCGCATTTATCACGGGGAGTGTTCCGAAGAGCTGTTTAACCTGATTCCTGCCGCCGAATTCCACCTTCGCACGACACGCCACAAGTTAGGATATCATCCCCACCATCTGGATGTGTGGCAGTCCTCCACTGTGCGTTTTTCAAGGAGCTTTCTTTTACGTTCTACAAAGCTGTGGAACGAGCTTCCTTGTGCGGTGTTTCCGGGACGATACGACATGGGTACTTTAAAAAAAAGCGCGTATTCCTTCCTTAAAGGCCGGCAACGCTCCTGTGATTCTTCTGGTGTTGCAAGAGGGCGGCGGCGATCACTTAACACCAGGTGACCCATACGCTCGTGTGTCCTTCTATTCCATTAAAAAAAAGTAAGTCAGACAGCGCGACCTCGGCGGCCCGCCGCGTGTAGGGCTGCGACCTCTGGGGCGTCGTCCGTCGACCTTCCCTGTAACCATCAGTGTTTCGAGGTTGTGGCCATCTTTGCTGGCGATATGTCCAAAGAACTCTAAGATTCTACGAAGGCAGATGGATGAGAGTCTGGTTTTTCCACCTAGAGTATGAAGGATGGATTTGTTGGTGCGGAATGCTGTCCAAGGGATTTGAAGCATCTTCCATCCATACATCTGCCTTTGTTTGCCTTTAAAGGTAGGCAACGCTCCTGGAGTTGCAGGAGAACGGCGGTGATCACATAACGTCAGGAGATCCGTACGCTCGTTTGAACTCCTCTTCCAAAAAAATCTAACATAGAAAACCTTACTCAATTTTATTAATCACTCCTTATAACATAAGTATCGTAAATGAAGTAAAATTACATTAATAAGTTTATTTGTTTGTAAACCGATTAAATTGAAACAAACAGTAAATATAACGGATCGCCGACAAACAGACATAAATATTTTTATGACAAATTTGATCTACAGACATAGGCACCTTCTAGATTTAGGTTAGGCGGTAATATATATAATGAAAATGGTCTTTGTTTGAGGCTCAATCACGCCTTAACCACTGATCGTATCGACATAAAAACTACTGCAATTCGATGCGAAATTTATCCTAGATGTTCTACTTATTTTTCGAATCCCAACGTTCCTTCATTTTTATTGCTGTTTTACTTTTATGAACATTTTTCAAAGGAAAATAATAAAATTACCAATATGAATATAAAAATGATAAATAAACTTTAATTTATTTCCTTTAAAAATTCACCCAACGAAGTGGGAGGGCTAGTGTGGTAATACATTTATCTCCATACCTCAAATAAGCCAAATATCTGTCAATCAAAAAGTGAATAATAAAGCCACTTAAATTCTGAACGAGAAACAACCTAGATTGAAGCTGTTATCTTTGATATAATTATACTGTTAGTTCCTATTTATTCAAGGTAGGGGAGACTGGGGTAATTGAACGCACTATTGTTAGTGATAATAACTTGTTTTATTTTATTATTTATTTCTCTTTATACACTTAAAACTAGTGCATAATCTCACAAAACTGTATTTTAAAAGTTTTGTGCTGTCATTGCATCAGTAAGTAATAAAAAAAATACTGTGCAATCAAAATATACAATACATAACAGCTTAATTGGTTTTTATTCTTTATGAGGAACAACTCGTTGACAAATAGACATAAGATGAACATTGTCTAATTTTAGGGTTTTTTTTTGAAGGGGAGGAAAATTAAATTACGTATTGAAGACCCCGAAACAGGGCCGATTTGTCGGGCGTGGATGTAAGCACCCCCTACCGACTAAAGACCTACTCTGTGCCGATAGCCTTAAAGGCTTTTACAGCATACTCGGGCGGGGGCCTTGGAGACATACTTGAGTTACTCTTCTTGTACAGAGCCCTAAAAATTAAAACTTAGAACGATTTTTAGACCAAACGTTCCTTTTTAAATAAAACACTTTTAAAGGATTAAAACGCGTGTAAGGTAACCGGTTAAAAATTGTAATCGTGTTTTTACATTACACCTCCCCCCCCCCTGGTTAATCCCCCTGAAAACGAGATCTAGAAAGGTCTTCAAACGCCAGGTTAACTGAAATTAAAATAAAAATGTAACTTTTACACAAAAATCTAATGTAAAAACACAGTAACAATGCCATGCGTTTTAATTCTTTAAAAGTGTTTTATTAAAATGTGTAGCACTCACGTTAATCAAAGAAAATACTACCAAACATCCCTTGTTTCCCCTCACAGAATGTATGGCGTAATAGAACGACATTAATTGATAACAGGTAATCTGTTCTCGCTATTTCATTGCATCTAATAAAGCGTTTGCAACATTTTATTTACTTAGCTTTCGCGTTTTTATTTTAAAATATCTCCCCCGTTTTAAGTTTTTGTAGTTTTATAAGTCCCAAAACTTATTTAATTAACTATGGCAATACTGAAGAACCTCCGTAAAATTTTCCTTTGGTAACAGATTAATAACCGTATTTTCTATGTACTAGTATTTTTTTCGCTATTATGGAGGATGTACTTCTCTTTAAAATTTCCAAATTCTTAAAGCATTGTTTTCGATTTAAAAAAGTTTCAAATATCTTCCAATCGTGTTTTCAGTTTAGGCGACGGAGAGAAAAAGGTTTGGAAACACATATATTTAAATTCCTCTTTGATAGGATATTTAGTTTAGTTGTAAAATCTCGAGAAAATCTCATATAATTATGGGAGTTTACCCTTAATTTTAGTGTTTCTACTGAGTAATGGGGAGAATGCGGATATGACGTTATAAACCCAACGTTGAGATTTAAGAGAACTACCATCTTTGTGACATCTCCATCAACCAATAAAATAATTCAAAATTGATGATCAATCAAAATTCCTGTTTGATGAAACAGAATTATTTTTGTCAGTTTCAACCAGTCTGATCGGCAAGTATACTTAAAGACAATATAAGCTCGAACTGTCTCGAAGGACCCAGTGCTCTGTGAACGGCTGGATCACTTGGCGTTGCGTAGAGACGTCGCTTCATTGTGTGTCTTCTACCGCATTTATCACGGGGAGTGTTCCGAAGAGCTGTTCAATCTGATTCCTGCCGCCGAATTCCACCTTCGCACGACACGCCACAAATTAGGATATCATCCCCACCATCTAGATGTGTGGCGGTCTTCCAAAGTGCGGTTTTCAAGGAGCTTTCTTCCACGTAGTACAAAGCTGTGGAATGAGCTTCCTTGTGCGGTGTTTCCGGGACGATGGGTACCTTCAAAAAAAGCGCGTACACCTTCCTTAAAGGCCGGCAATGCTCTTGTGATTCCTCTGGTGTTGCAAGAGAATGTGGGCGGCGGGGATCACTTAATTGACCCGTACGCTCGTTTGTCCTCCTATTCCATAAATATAAAGCACACTCTGTACAAAGAAGATGCACACTAGATTCACTGACAGCCTATGTAAATGAGATAGCAATAGTCTGTGACGTGTCTTATGTTTTCGTGTTTTCGTTATGGACGATTTGTACATTCGTACAACAAATCACATGTTCTAACATAGAAAATCATGAATTGCCAACGCATATTGTGAATGCATACATAACATATTTTATATGCGTCTACTGCTTTCTGATATAAAATAGTGTATATATGGAAATATTCACGAAAACATTTACCGCCAAACTTACCACACCATACAAACCTTGATAGCAATCTCACTGTATTTTTGATGTGTGGGCTTCTTTTTTTTACACTGTATGTAGTGCCTTTCAGGATTCTTGAAAAACCAAAAAATTCTGAGTGGCACTCCAATTGCGCTTGTCTCTTTGAGACATAAGTTTTGAGACATTTTTATGTTTTTATATTCTGTTATTTGGACAGATTTTCACTGAACACTTTGTCATTGCATGGCGTTGTATTCAAAGCGCGGTCGAAACACAAGTGAACGAAAACTCTCCCTAATAGACGCGTAGGCAGAGTTTTTCAGCAGATAATTTTTGAGTCTGATTGTGAGTCTAGTTTATTGTACGTCATTGCTAACACAGCTTGTCTTGATCGTCAGCTATGCGTCAGATAATTAACTAATGACTTAGCAATAGCAAACAATAATAATTATAGTTTGTAGTTACCTACGTGCAATTGTTTACTCATAGAGCAAACACTCGTTAACACAGCCTTAACGTGTTGCTGTAGTATTTTATTTATGACTATAAAGGATGAGACGAGCAGAATGTTCATGATAAGCACTGAATTGTAATGGGCAGGGATACGCCCTGCCCATACCTGCTGATCGCAGATTCTGAGGGACACTACAATTGGACGTAGTTAAGAAGAAAGGACTCAAACCACAGAAAGGCGGAGTGTTGAGTTATAGGCATTTGAAGTTTCAGCTCTGAATAATCTTCCATATAAATGTAATATATAAAATTCTCGTGTTACGGTGTGCGGGACCGAACTCCTCCGAAACGGCTTGACCGATTCTCATGAAATTTTGAGTGCATATTGGGTAGGTCTGAGAATCGGACAACATCTATTTTTCATCCCCCTAAATGTTGAGGGTGGTCAACATGATTTTTTTTTTGACATTTTTTTTTAAATTTGTTTGATTATGAGTCATCATTAAAAAATACATACAACTTTAAATTTTCACCTATCTACGATCAACAGTTACTTTTGTATCGTGATTTTAATATCGGCAATACAACGTTTGCTGGGTCAGTTAGTATCCTATATAAAAATAAAAAGTTTCCGTATACATTTTAAAAATAGGGTTTTAACTACATGACAGATTCGACCTTCAGGAGTACGATGGCATACTTAACTATATTTTGACCAAACTTGTGGTTTGAGTACTTTCTGCTTAACTACGTCCAATTGCACTCGTCACCTTGAGACATAACATGTTGTCTCATTTACTCAGTAATTTCACTAGCTACGGCTACGGCTTAGCATGAGTTATTCGGTGCCTTCTCCTTCCACTAATGAGGCATAAAAGGCATTTATTTTCTCAAAATTGATTCCTTTACAATTCTTTTTGATGTCATTTCTAATATACTAGATAATACTACCGCTTCGGGAACAATTGGCGCTCTGAGATAGAAGAAGCGGCGCAAGAAACTCTCCCAGCATTCTTTAGTTGATGATTTAGTATTTTCTTTGATTAACGCGAGTTTTACACATTTAAATAAAACACAGGGGCTCATTTCATCTGCATTCCCCCTGAAAACGAGATCTGGAAAGGTCTTGAAACGTCGGGTTAACTAAAATAAAGATGTAACTTTTACGCAAAAATCTAATGTAAAATTAGTTACAATTACACACGTTTTAATCATTTAAAAGTGTTTTATTTAAGTTAATGATTTAACTTTGTCGTCGACAGTTTTTCCTCCATTTTCACCGCTGGCTGTATCAGCTGTTTCAGAGTTCTATTTCTGTCGCATATCCTCAAGTTCCCACTCGCGACACCCAAATATAATGTGGCAGTGACCTCGTCCTAATATTCGCCACAGGAAACTTCAACTTACATCCTTGTTATGCTGGTTCATGGTGATTTATAGCTTTTTGAGTTATACTAATTCAATTTCCAATGTATGTTTGTTCATTCTTAAGGCGCTGTAACAGTAATTGAGTTTTTTTTAATGAAAATAAGGGACAAGACGAACATGACGTTCAGCTGATGGCTGCAGTGCCGCTTAGGATTTTTGAAAAACTCCAAAAATTCTGAGCGGCAGTACAACTGCGCTCGTCACCTTGAGACATAAGATGTTTAGTCTCATTTGCCCAGTAATTTCACTAGCTACGGCGCACTTCAGACCGAAACACAGTTATCCTTACACATTAATGCTTCACGGCTGAAATGGGCGCCGTTGTAGTATCCTGCATAATCTAGCCGGCATCCTGTGCAAAGGAGCTTCCACTGGTAAAAGTCATTGAGTGCCAAATAGATTTATACGATCATATAGAGAGCCACCTATATATTACCTATTACCTATATACCTAAAACGTAACTCGGGCCTCTAGTTAAATTAATGTTTTTAAGTGAAATTAATGATTATTATTGTACACTAGCTAATGCCCGCGACTTCGTCCGTGTAGATTAAGTTTTTTTTTAATAATAACCAAGTTTGGAATTAAAGATTATATCATGTCCTATTTAAGTTCCGGTTCCCGTTTTCGCTCCCGTTCCCAACATATTATATGAATCTTATTTCGAGGAAGATTGCTATGGCAAACTAAACAAATAAAATATTGGTATAGTTATACCTAATCGAAGTGAATTTTAGTTTTTCACAAAATCCCGAGGGAACCATTGATTTTTGAAACAAATTTCATTAAAATTGGTTCTTTATCTCCAGCTTAAAAGCGTAACAAACAAACTGACATTCACATTTATAACAATAGTAGGGATAAATCTACTGAACTCCTAAAAATCCAAAGAACAGCAAACTATTTATGTCACTTTCAAAGGTGGGAGAGAACGCGTAGGCCAAATACAAATAAAAATAAATTTGGCAATACCATTTGGCACAAGCATTTGTTACAAACTCGACTGAATGGATGCGAATGAACAACCATTAAATATATAAACACTGATGTAAGAAAATAACTATTTTGCGAGAATATTATCAAATTCACATTCAAATATTTTAACACAAATAAAATTTGAAAATTTGCAAGAGCGACGTCACATGCCAAATAATGATCCAATTTCCGATAAATGAGTACAATTTGGCTGCATTCTTATCGTGATTATTTAATAAGATCTATTTATAATCAATACGTCATCGGGGGTGTGACTGCGGTTGGATGAAGGCCCAGCACGTGATGTGTTGGTATGTCGAAGGTGGGTCCTTGCGTCATCAGCTCACTATTGTCTGGGCTATTATTAGTATGATTCGAATCTGCATGTTTGGCGTTAGTAGAAGTAGTCACAAATGAATGAGAAAGTGATTTCAATGAATCAAGATTCTGAAATAGATTATCTTCTTCTTCAGACGGTTTGTAGGTCAAATAGGCTGGCTTAAAAAAAGACTTGGAACTTCAGTTAATAATATAATACAATACAAGTACCGAGACGCAATACACCGAACCGGTGCGATCGAGTACATCGCGGGCAGAGGTTGGGGACACCGCTCTCCTTTATATCGCACCCCTGTTACTTATACTAGCCGCTAGAGTTGAATATCTGTATGGTAATTGTGGCACTGTGGTAAATGAGTGTGGATCAATTTATCTGCCAATATCTACAATTTACTGTCTAGTTTCTTAAGTGACCCCACAGCAAAAGTTTCAAAAAATCTGTTAAACTGTTAATATTATTCAAAATCTATTGTTAACAGAAACTTGGCTTATTTTATACAGACAGTAAAAACTTAAAGCATGTTAAATGTAATAAAAAAACATTAATTAAATTAAATATTTACTTTACTCAAAACAAATCTTATATAACTATATTTAAAACACTATAATTACATTAAATTCAAACTATCATTACGGGAAAGTTTACCAAGAATACTGGCAGCATTACCGCGTTGGATAGCTCTAGACTGATCCGTTGAACGAAATGGCTGCCAGCGCTTGGATTGCCAGTAGCCCAATTGAGGTGAGAAGATAGTAAATTCTCTGATAAAGAAACTTCACAAAAATGTAAGACTCACTGAGACAAAATTAAATTATTGCTATAAAATAAAGAAAATCTACCAAACATGTCTTAGAACAGTGATTTGACAAAACGTTTACGAATGCAGAGTATCGGCATGGCAGAAGGTTCAGTTGATTTTCTGCAAAAACAAAAGCTAGTGCAGAAAGCTGAATTTTATGCGGAAAATTGTCAAAACTAAAACTAAGAAAAAAAAATCAAATTCCAAATTTCTATATTTGATAGTAAATATATAATATACAAAATTACTTATAATCCACTTATTAAAGCAATTTACAATTAAGCCTTATATATGTAGGTATCAGAAAATTAATTTCTACAACCTTATCTACGTGTTGAGGGATTAAACTTTATTATGCTTAAAAAACTAATACATAAGGATTGTGGGGGGAAAATCCAGGAAACTGGGAAAACCTGGCTATTTGCTATCACTTAACCTAAATTAAGACGAATGACTAGAGCTTAAAACTAACTTAAAACTAAGGTAAATAAATACATAGATTATGTATACATAGATATATAATATATAAATATAAGAGGGAGGGGGGGGGGGGGATCTCGGAAAAGGAAAGGAGGGAGAGGAAGTAGGAGGCCAGTTTTTGCCGATATTTAATACTTACAACTAAACCAATTTACAATATATTGGTTTTACATTTATTCAGACCTAGCTAGAACTTAGTATTACTGACTAATATACCTTTGTTATGTTATACTAACATCTAAGTAAATACTAGAAGATTCGAAAAACACGTAGAAAGACTCGAGCCAAGGTTGGGCTAAGGTAACTAGTAATCTTTCAATTGACGTCTATATAAATTGGTCCGTAAATCGAGCGGCGGAAGTGCACACTTTGCTTTTCCGTAATACCACTGTAGATGCGACGTTTTGCGCACAAATGGAATGGAAACTTTTCCATTTGCCAATCAATGTTTATTGCTATAGTCTGTGTTCGATGCGTTATCATTTACTTATATTAACTTAACTATCTGGCCTGGACGCTGTTCTGTAAATAGAAAAAAAATATGATTTAAGTCATTATCATCATTTCAGCCGGAAGACGTTCACTGCTGGAGAAAGGCTTCCCCCAAAGATCGCCATGACGATCGGTCCTGTAATTGTAATTACAGCGATCTTGACCAGATCGTCGGTCTATCTTGTGGGAGGCCTATAAACACTACGTCTTCCGGTATGATTTAAGTATTCGGGAATAATTTAGTCTAAAGATACCGGTTATGTGTTACCTTTTTTTTTTTATGGAATAGGAGGACAAACGAGCGTACGGGTAACCTGGTGTTAAGTGATCACCGCCGCCCACATTCTCTTGCAACACCAGAGGAATCACAAGAGCGTTGCCGGCCTTTAAGGAAGGTGTATGCGCTTATTTTGAAGGTACCCATGTCGTATCGTCCCGGAAGCACCGCACCAGGAAGCTCATTCCACAGCTTTGTAGTACGAGGAAGAAAGCTCCTTGGTAACGCACTGTGGAGAACCGCCACACATCCAGATGGTGGGGATGATATCTTAACTTGTGGCGTGTCGTGCGAAGGTGGAATTCGGCGGCAGGAATCAGGTTAAACAGCTCTTCGGAACACTCCCCGTGATAAATGCGGTAGAAGACACACAATGAAGCGACGTCTTATCTTTTTTAATTATTAAAAAGGAAACATGAACGTATTTTTGAATGATAATTTCCTTTAAATACCTTGTTTGTAGCTGACAAGACGGTGATGGGGAGGGTCTTGTTGCATGAAGCGAAGCGATTACCCTTAAGATATAATACCCAATTAAATGATATGTTACAAAAAGTAAAAAAAAATATATCTTAACTTATTTATAATAAAAAGGATTAATATCGTATTTATGTCAACAGATTTTACATTACCGCTTAATCATTGCCTATTAAGCCATAAGAGATAGACATATGCCCTCTCGGACGTTTCTTTAGACCTATATAAGATACACAATATAGTATTTTGTTATTTATCCCAAAGGGTTTAGACAGCGTTTTCGTTGAAAGCTCCCAGACGGCTTGTGTTTTTCCGACGCCTTCAACAAATATCGTTAATATATACAAAAATGTAAACAAAAACTTTACAAATTATATACTAAAACCTTCCTCAAATACCACGCTATCTTTTGGTGGAAACAACATGAAAATCAGTATAGTAGTTTTTGAGTTTATTGGGAACAGGCAAACAGACCGACGCAGCGTAGGGTTTTGTTTTCTAAGATGTAGAGATACAATGGATCTCGCTTGTGACGACGACGAAGAAACGATTACATCTCCGTCTTTATATCCGGAAGTATATAAAATACGTACATCTACATCATCTACATACTAATAAATGCAAAGCTGTTTTTTCCTCCGGTTATACTGCGAAAAGTACTGCTGATTAATGTTTTTTTTTATATGAGAGGGGCAAACAGGCAAGAGGCCACCGGGATGGGGAGAGGTGAGGCAACCGCCCATGGACATCCGCAACAACAGGTGTGTCAAGAAATGCGTTGCCGGCCTTTAAGGTGGGAGTATGCTTTTTTCTTGAAGGTCCCTAAGTCGTATCTGTTCGGGAAGACCGCCGCCAGTAGTTGATAGTTGATTAATGGTGTTCTTTTCTGTTCAGTTCAGAATTTATTAGAAGGTTTTAGTGTACGATATGTTGGTGATTACTTATCCGGAACCTATATTTTTTTGTCTTAAAAATATCTATATATTTGCAATACAAATAGTTCAGTCAATAACATTTCATTGCATAAAACAATGTTTACCGGGTCAACATTATTGTAAGAAGATAATCAGAAAGGATTAATACTATATTTTATTGTTTGCACAATGAGCTTATATTATCGAAAACAAAACCGAGAATATTGGTCAAAAGTCTTGAGTTTCTATCCAAGATAATTCCCGAACCTGTCAAACTTGCTGAACATTACCTGCCCATTGCGCTTATCAAAAATGCTGAACTATGTGTAAAATGCTGAATATAATAATATGAAAGTAATTACTAACAATGTGTACACGAGTCGATCAAAGGTCAATCGTAAAATTGCTTCGTAATAACTTCTTGCAAGGTTTTTAT
The DNA here is from genome assembly GCF_905404315.1 of Leptidea sinapis. Lineage (NCBI taxonomy): Eukaryota > Metazoa > Arthropoda > Insecta > Lepidoptera > Pieridae > Leptidea > Leptidea sinapis. The sequence goes on from NC_066268.1 coordinate 1,082,207, forward strand.
TTGCAGATAATTATTATATAAGTTTTTCATTATCATCATTATCAGCCGGAAGACCATCGGTCCTGCGCTGCCATCCAACGTATTCCGGCGATCTTGACCAGATCATTGGTCCATCTTGTGGAGGGCCTACCAACACAGCGTCTTCCGGTACGTGGTCGCCGTTCGAGGACTTTACTGCTCCAACGGCCATCTGTCCGTCGAACTATGTGCCCTGCCCACTGCCACTTCAGTTTCGCAATCATTTTATCAGTGTAAAATTCTATAACCCACTTCGATGATTGCTAGTTAGTATAAGCACATTGCTGTCCGAGTTAAATTAGCTGCACCGCGCCGTCCGCGTGGTCAATTTATTTGTATGTACCAACTCTAGCGCTCCGCCCAGACGTAGGTATAAATTTCATGGAGACCGCTGAGTCGCACTACTGTTCTATAACTTGTACTGTGGCACAAGTACTTAAAATGTCAAAAACCTTAAGATACTACCCGTGCTTTTCTACATGGTATAATGTTCCAAATTTTCTACTAAGTCCAAGGATGGTTGATGGTTGGTCCAATGAAATGTGTAAAAAAAATATAACTTAATATTTTTTTAAAGTGAGATATGATTCTTATTTTTTAATATTAACTCCACTAAGAATGTTTACATTTTTTTTTATATATATTTGAAATCATTTTACAGTTATATATTTAGGTATCATCCTTTGCACAGGATGCCGGATAGATTATGGGTACTATAACGGACCTATTTCTGCCGTGAAGCAGTAATGTGTAAGCATTATTGTATTTCGGTTTGTAGGGCGCCGTAGCTAGTGAAATTACTGGGCAAATGAGACTTAACATCTGATGTCTCAAGGTGACGAGCGCAGTTGTAGTGCCACTCAGAATGTTTTGGGTTTTTCAAGAATCCTGAGCGGCACCGCATTGTAATGGTATCAATTACCATCAGCTGAACGTCCTACTTGTCTCGTCCCTAACTGGCATAAAAAAGTTAAATTTATTTAGTTTACTTAAATAATTAAAGTTTTATTTTAATTAAATAGCTAGATAATTTAATGTACTTACTGTAACAAAACAGTAAGTACATTTAATTATCTAGATACAAATCTAGCCATCTAGCCATAGGAATGTTTATTCTTTTATACAATACGCTCTTAGTAAACAGATTAAAAGTACATAAGTTTTTCTTGAGTTGTTATCAGATAACTCGCCCGCATGAGAAATGAATTTGGAAAGAATTTATGTCGATTTATTAGAATATTGTAACCTTGAGTACAGATTACTAATATGTTATGACGTAACAGAAAAATCACTCCCTTGTTAAAATCAAATACCTACTCTTTTCCACTGTCAGAGAACATAATATTATATGATCTAAAACGGTAGACTTAACGTCGCTTTTACTTTGTACATGCACGATGTACCGACACGCGCCCGTTACGGGGTGAAGTAGTATAGGGTTGACCCCTTAGATTATTTATATGTTACTTAAGTCTATATGTTACTTTTTTTTTTATGAAAATAAGGGATGAGACGAACAGGACGTTCAGCTGATGGTAATAGATTCGTCCTACCCGTAATGGGTATGCAGTGCCGCTCAGGATTCTTGAATAACCCTAAAATTCTGAGCGGCACTACAATTGCGCTCGTCACCTTGAGACATAAGATGTTAAGTCTCATTTGCCCAGAAATTTCACTAGCTCTTCAGGCCGAAACACAATAATGACTACATATTACTGCTTCAAGGCAGGTCGCCGTTGTGGTACGCATAATCTTTTTTTTTTAATTTAACTGCCATCAGTCGGTAACGACTAGTTCCGTAGAGTTTAGCTTAACTTAAATTTGTGTTTTAGAGGCCATCGCCTCGACAGGCCCTAATTCTAATGAGGCTCGCTTTCTTTTCAGTCTTCTCACGGCTTGAGAGGACTCGAGCAGCTTAGTAGCCAAGGGATTTGGGTGAGTGGCTAGGCGTTCGGCGTAGCGTCTGGAATGATTTTTTATTTCCTCCTTTATGTTGGGCATGTCCAGATATTTATGTACCTCGTCACTGCGAGCAAACCAGGGTCCATTTACTATTGTCCGCAAGATACCATTTTGTGCTCTTTTTGCAGACATAGTACCAAATAGGCTTGACGACTGCATTGTATAGAAGTAATTTGTTTTCTATGGAGAGAATTGAATTTCGGCCCATTAGTACCCATAATCTACCCAGCATCCCGTGCAAAGAAGCCTCCCACTGGTATCTACTCGTCTTCCATAAAAAAATACTCCTCATAATATTTAATGTATATTTAATAATTTGTTTTTTTTTGTTACAGATCAATGCATTAATACAAATGCCTCCAGGATGACATCATATCCCAGACGAAAGCCTTTCAAGAAATTAAGCACTTTCTTGAACACGTAATAAGAAAGACTTAAGTTCCTATAAGTTAAGTAGTGTTATATTAGTTAGTGCCATTGTAACAATGAAAATGTTAAGTGTTATTGTGTTATTGGCGCTGGGCGCAGTTGAAGCCGATCGTAGAAATCTACCTCCAACGTGTGATAGGTGAGTAAACTTTACTTAAGGACTAATTCTAATTGATTTGATGACGCATAAACACTATACAGTAATAGAACAGTACTTTAACATCATACTAGAGCGTCCGAATCGACGCACGCACACATACACATGATTTATACGGACGCTAAGCAAACTTGGAAAGACAAAACTATTGAGTGCCACGCCGTACGCCGAGACACGTCCACGTTAAGGCCCGGTTTCTGCCGCCCGATTACAGATATCTCACATATCCGCTCTGTCGCGCCGCTTGCTCGCTCACGGCACAAAATCATCAAAAATGAGACCTCTTCTCCGCTTGATCCATTTCCACCGAAGCTAAGCGGAGAGGAGATGTGGAAATAAAGAAATCTGATTGGTTATCAAAACGTATCTCCTCTCCTCTCCGCTTTGGTGGAAACCGGGCCTAAATTAGCTGCACCGCGCTGTCCGCGTCGTCAATCTTTTTGTATGTAGTATGCACCAACCCTAACGCTCCGCCCAGACGTAGGTATTGAGTTACGCTTCTATTCTATTACTTGTACTGTGGCATAGAGCGCTGTGGTTAGTGACCCACTGAGCTATAGGTCCCGGGTTCGCATCCCGGTAGGTAAAAACATAAACTTTATGATGAATATGGATGTTTGTTTCCGAGTCATGGATGATTATTCAGTCTCATGAATATTAATGTATGTATATCGTATTAAATATATCGTTGTCTTGCACCCGTAGCACAGGCTATGCCTTTGTATGGGCTTGCCCAATAATTTGTGTAAGTGTGTCAATATAAAAAAATGCTTATAAATGTTAGGTTTGTAGTTTAACTAAGCTAACTCCTAACAAGGCGTATAAACGGGTGTTTTAACCGTTGAAAATAGCATGGCGACCTGTTTTTAATTTGCTATCCATAGGTGACATGCTCAATGACATAGGGGACTTGATCCCAAAGATTTTGTTATTATTAAAAATCTATATTGGCAACAGAGGGCACGAGTACGAGTGGACCAAGAACTACCAGAAGAAGATATAAGTTATGCCTACTACTCGGTTGGGTCGAGTTAGTAAGTCTTTTGTTGGGCGATGTATATGCTTAATATGATCCCAGAAAATGTACAAAACAAATGTGTTACGAAATTTAAAAGAATTTATAAAAAACGTTTGTGTGGTTACTATAGCATAAACGATTTTCTTAATGACACCACAGACTGGGAATGTGAAAATATGGTACGATATCACATTGTAATCCATATTTTTATATATAAAAAAAAGCCCGCTGAGTTTCTTGCGCTTATTCTTCTCAGGTCTGAGGCAGTCTTTTTGAATGGGTGGTAGTTTTTGACGTTCAATAAGTGATTTTTAATCCTATTTTGAATAAAAATATTTAAATTTGAATCTACCAGCGTGCGGTTCGCATGTTGCTATGTGTTTTCGGTTCTATTTTACGTTGTGGAGTCATGGGCCTTAACCCAAAATATGAGGAACCGCTTAGAGGCATTTGAAATGTGGGTGTACAGAAGAATTCTGAAGATATCCTGGACGGATGGAATATCGAATGTTTTGCAGATTATGAACAAAAAGGTAGAGATCTTGAAAACTGTCAAGAAACGCAAGCTGTCGTACTTTGGTCACATAATGCGTAATGTTAAATACGACCTGCTCCAACTCATCATGCAAGGGAAAATCGAGGGAAAGCGTCCACCCCGAAGAATGCGTACTTCGTGGCTTAAGAATCTCCGGACATGGTTCAACCTTAGCACAGGATCCCTATTCCGAGCTGCCGTGTCAAAGATAAAAATAGCACTAATGATAGCCGACCTCCGGTAGGAGATGGCACCTCAAGAAGAAGAAGAAGATCCATAGGCGTTATTTCTATTTGGTTAAATAGTAGGTACAGTACCTTAAGACGTCTTTTTGTTTATTGCATATCTATGCCGTCGAATTATGTTTGCCTCACGGACAAAAGATCGGATTCAGATTTCTCGCGAATTATTTTTATGACATTATAGACTCACTACTAACTAGAAAAAGAACGAAATATTAATTATTAGAATGTATTATACAATATTGTAGAAATTCTTAAGATACAGCGGTGAAATTTGTATGCGTTCAAGTAACCTTGAGTCTAGGTCAGATAGTCAAAGATTATAATTAATTCAGAGCCGCCGGACGCAAATCATAATGTAGGTACCTATTATAAAATGCTGCACTGTGGTACTGTAATTTCGACCGCGTGCTTTCCGTGTTATAATTTGTACGCTACCTCCACACGGAATCTACAGGAACTTATTAACTATAGACCAAATTCGTTACGTTGAAATATTTTATATATATAATATCTTACTAATAGGTATATTTTTGTCAAATTAGTATATCAATTAGTGTTTCCGGGACGATACGATATGGTACCTTCAAAAAAAGGGGGAAACCTTCCTTAAAGGCCGGCAACGCTCCTGTAATTCCTCTGGTGTTGTAAGAGAATGTGGGTGGCAGTGATCACTTAACACCAGATGACCCATGCGCTCATTTGTCCTCCTTTTCCATAAAAAAATCTATGTCTATATATTAATCATGAACTTGTTTAATACCAAGATAGTAAGTTCTAATTACTTAATTAGATTGTTTACAAATAATTCATCAGGTGAAATGAGTATTGCCAAGGTCATTGAAAGTAAAGCAGAAAACCGTTGAGTTAAGCCAGTGGTCGGAAAAGTGCGGCTTCATGTGGCTCTTTGGTTCCATAAGTACGGCTCTAGCACTAATATCCACGGATGGCGCAACAATATTTTCATTTAAAAAAACCTTAGTTGGAAAAAAATAACATCTAATTTCGATAAATTAAAATTCGATCAAACTTTCCAATGATATGCAAGCACATTTTTCGCTTTATAAATGTTTATTAAGTATGAAATTTAGTTTTATTAAGTGTAATATAATGTATAAATATAAGTTACTAAACAAGAAGATTTGGCTTCCAATATTTTTTTTATTGTTGTAATGTTCATATTTGGCTCTTTAGATAGACAGTCTGCCTTATACCCCCTATATACCCTATCTTACAAACTTAGGGTATATTGCTCCATAATAAAACCGATCTGGACACATGGAACCCAACTGTGGTCGACAGCCAGCAAATCCAACATCATGTGCCTCCAGAGAGCTCAAAACAGTACACTAAGGGTACTTTCATCGGCGCCTCGGTACGCTCGAAACTCGGAAATCCATGAGTATCTGGAAATCCCAACCATATTTGACGAAGTAAAACGATACTCAATCAACTATAAGGCTCGTTTGACAACTCACCCAAACCCGCTATCCAGTATGCTCTTGCAGCAAAATCCGATTAGAAGACTCAAGATAGCCGATGTGCTACTTAATTGAGGGGAGATGGGGCAGTGGCTCCACCTCGCCAAACCTCAACCTCTTGCAACTCCCTGATTATAGTCTTAAGGACTGATCGCAGGTCTAAATAACGGAAAATAAAAATATTTGGCTCTTTGGCTAATAAGTTTGCCGACCACTGAGCTAAGCACATGTATACACTGGTATTTCTTTATATTCTACATTTCCAAATTTATTATAATTTTGTTTGATTCGGCTCTTGTTATATTCGAACAATATAATCAAATAAATAAATGAAATCCTTAGTGGTTTTAACACATTCTACTTAATCTTACAAACAGTGGCAAGAACCTCCTTTTAAGCATATAAAGAATGCTTGTGCCAAGAGGCTCCCCTCTTTCTTAGCCTTAAAATAATATACTTTGAGAATTTTATGAAATATGATAAAGCGAGTTTGTGTGTGTGTGTGTGTGTGTGTGTGTGTGTGTGTGAGTGTGTGTGTTTAATTAGTCAGATAAAATTGAATTGAATTGAAAATTTAACAATGAGTATTTTAAGAATAAGTAATTAAATCGTTTGTCAATTAATGCTATTTATACGTACCTGGCTAAAGAAGTAGATGATATATATAGATTTGATTCCATTTTACTAGTATTCGGGAGGCTTTTTTACAAAGAATGCTGGTTAGGTGCTAAACACAGTGGTGCCTTTTCCTACTTTAAAGCAGTTATGTGCAAGCATTGTGTTTCGGTTTTCGGTTACTGAAATGAGACTTAATATCTTATTATACAAATGCTTTGCAAGGCTGACTGAAATTCAGTTCGTGCCAGATTTCGGCGAGACAACACGTCCTGAGGATGCCTCGTGTGGAGGTGAAACACGTGTCGAATTGTTTTTAAAAACAAATATTGGCGGAATTAACACTAAAGAAATCTTAAATCATTTGTTTAATTATGGATTTCCGCAAAGTAACGCCTAATTCAATAAATTTTTCTTAATATCTTATGTTTGAAAGTGACGAGTGCAATTGTGATACCGTTCATAATTTTGATTTTTTTTATGAATATCGAGCTATATTGCATTGTAATGGACAAGGTGTATCTTTCTTGACTATCGTCACCTTTTCTCATAAGAACAGTTGAAGTTATTTTTTTTTACCTACGTTTGGGTGCACGGTCTATGTTTGTTGTTTAAGTCTTGCAATAAATATTGCTACAAGGAAATAATTCTTTTTATTCCTTTTGTATAAAACATCTAATCCTGTAGTGTCCGTTAGTAATAATATAAATTAAGCTCATTCAAAAATATGGTTTCCATTGTAGTTAATATAGTCATTTGAACGTTGAAGCCAGTTATCAATTGAAAAAACGCAATGTTTTTTCTTTGGGAAAATTCTTCGCTGTCAATCTCATGGATTGTTCAACGGACTACGAATTATCATGGCGTTTAGACAGATACTCTCTCAAACTGACAATAAATCATATACATATAAAAAGACAATGAATCATATATAGCGGATTATGATGCGGCAGTAAAGTCTTCGAATGGCGACTGCATACCGGAATATGCAGTGTTGGTCGGTTGATGACGATGATTATGGTTTCACATCATTTCAATTGACTTACCTAATCATCCCACTCCATTTAATTATTAGAAGAATATTTAGCACAGATAAGTGCGAAAATTCGAAAATGAATAACACGTTCTAAATTCAATTTTTTTTTTTATTGGAACAGCATTATAATTATCATTTTATGGTCAGACTATATTCCGGACTATATAAATTCCGACGCTAGCTTGTATTTATAAATTACAAGCAATCTAGGGCAACATAACAAATAAGGAAATATTATGTTAACTATGTCTTAGTATTATTATTAATTTATAATAATGTTCGTGTAGGAAATTGTTACTAATAAATGTAGAACTAACTGTAGACCGTCTAAGGTATGTTTATATATTTTTTAAAGTTTTCATGTAAGCATTGTTCAAAAAATCTATTTAAGTACCATAACGGAGCCTATTTCTGCCGTGAAGCAGTAATGTGTGAGCATTACTGTATTTCAGTCCGAAGGGCGCCGTGGCTAGTGAAATTACTGGGAAAATGAGACTTAACATCTTATGTCTCAAGGTCATGAGCGCAGTTGTAGTGCCCCTCAGAATTATTGGGTTTTTCAAGAATCCTGAGCGTCACTGCCTTGTAATGGGCAGGGCGTTACAACTACCATCACCTGAACGTCCTGCTCGTCTTGTCCCTTATTGTCATAACAAAAATATTAATTGAATAAGGCTAGTTTTTAATAATGTAATGTAATAATATAATTCAAGTGCTGTAACTGTGTTACAGTTTCCCAGTCGCATATAATCATTCACTCTGTACTCTTACCACAATACAATTTATTTAAGTTTAGTCTTTGACATCTATTTTAAGTTTAGTCTTTGACATCTATTTTCATCTTCAATAAATAATTCCAATATCTGGTTCAATGATCAGATTATTAGTTTGCCAAGTAAAAATAAAATTACGCTGACGCACTTGCGAGTGACCGCTAGTCAATTCATGTAATAACACCAGTCAATTTCGACGACAAAGAGTTCCGTACGATCGCTCAAGATGTAACAATATATATTTTGATTAATTTTGTAATTTTTAACTTACCCCTTGAAAGTTTTCATACATCGGGAAGTTATTGGTTTTACCCCATTTTTCTAAAATCAAGTTTTTATCAAATCTCAACGTTTTAAGGTCCTAGGAAGCATCCCTGACTATTCCCGCGATGGTGTCCGTACGTGTATATAGGTGTATGTGTGTGTGTGTGTGTGTGTGTAGGGATGTATGATGTAAACCTCTTGTAACTTTTGAACGACTCGACCGATTTCATCGCGGTTGGCGCCTTTCGAAAGGGCTTGACCAAACTTAGATTTGGATACAATTCGAACCGATTCAGACTGGTAGAAAACTGCGTGAAAATCGATTTATTCATTCAAAAATATGAGTTTTAAACCAATTGCCGTTTAAAAAACTATAAAATAAGGTTTTATTTAACTTTTATCACACTGTACAATCTAACTTTTATGCAAAAATAATGAAAAAAACGCAGTTACAATTACACGCGTTTTAATGCTTTAAAAGAGTTTTATTTAAATGTGTAACACTCGCGTTAAAGAAAATAACCAACTGAGCACAACCCGAAAGTTGGTCATAAAAGATTAAAAACCACAGATATACCTTGGTTGATTGCTAATTATTTAGCTACAATTATCTTGTTTATTATTAAAATACAGTAATCGATTATTAATGTAATCTCCGACTCGTTAATCATTGCTACATTAGTTTCCTTACAAGGACTTCCTGTCTGGTTATTTATTTTAATATTTGACCCGTACACGTCCAGTTAGGTTAGAATGTCAATCTTATTAGCATAGTAATAACTAATGTAATTCTAAATTTTGACTGTGAAAGGCACTAATTCTATTCATTGATTGATATAAATATTGTGTATAAAAAAGCAATTTTTTGGTCTTATGAAACCACGATTAAAATGAAACTTTTTTTCACAAAATAACATATTAATATCAGCATAATAGAAAAAAAAACAAATTTATATAATATGCTTTACATATTCATAAAATAAAAATATGGTGTAAGTAGTAAGTAAATCCTTTATCAGCTTTGATTAAAGTTTAATAGAATTGAGATGGAATTAAATTGAATTTGGTGATAAGCCTTTAACCGATTTTAGTCTTTCTACCAAAAAAATAATAGTTAAATTAATACTTTAATAATACACTCTGTTTTTATTACTTTATCTATGAGATTAATGTCAAAGAATAAGCAAATATCGGAAACAGCTTCAGTCTAATTACCAGACACGTTACGGTAACAAAACCAGTTTGCACTGGACAAGTGTAGGAAGTTGCCGCGACCTTCATCTGTCGTGAGGTGAAAATTTGCACAGCTCAGTTATTTTTGCCTATTTTATCTTATTGTATAAAGATGCGGTCACACTGGGTACAGATTTCTCATTTTATTTTAAGTTGATGGTTTAGTATTGAATGTAGTTGTGATTACATTCGTATTGATTGTCCTGCCATGTCAATAAATTATACCAAAAAATACTCTACAAATAATAGAAAAATTTTCACATTTTTTTTTCTACGCCTTGTACCGTCTTACTAAAAACCACTTATGCTTAGACAAAATGAAAACCGCAGGAATTAAGGAATTATAACAAGGCCATGAGGCCAATTTTGAAACTAAAAACCTCTCTTTGTGAATCTCTTCTATTATTGCATATAAACTTTGATCTAATATCCATTGTTGACGTTAGTGGTGTGAGGTATCACAGGAGCGTTCCCAGCCTTTTATTAAAGTGTTCGCACCTTTTTTTGAAGGTACCCAAGTCGTATAGTCCTGGAAACACCGCACAAGGAAGCTCATTCCACACCTTTGTTGTACGTGGGAGAAAGTCCTTTGAAAACCGAAGCCACACATCCAAATGGTGGGGATGGTATCCTAATTTGTGACGTGTCGTGCGAAGCTGGAATTAGATAGTAAATAAATTGAGATAATAATACAAAAAATAAAAGATATTAGCAACTTGATTTGGTACAGTTATAGTTAATATGGAGAAAATGAATAAATTTAAACTTATGTAAATGACTCGAAGTTGATTAATTATTGTCCGACATCCGATTAACATTGGTTCGACGGTCTTGTAAATATATATATTTATTGCTTCCTGACATTTAAGTGTAAGTCATATACCTACGTAATATTTTGAATAGTTAGTGCAGAAATGTCGTTGTTTCTGTCTATCTCTAAGCTGCACCAAGATTGGTAATTTCGGTAACCATTTTTAATATTATATCTGATGATAAAATTCAATTTGCAACTATTATAAAAGCTATTTACTTTAATTGTTTTTGTTTTTTTTATGGAATAGGAGGACAAACGAGCGTACGGGTCACCTGGTGTAAAAGTGATCACCGCCGCCCACATTCTCTTTCAATACCAGAGGAATCACAAGAGCGTTGCCGGCCTTTGTAAAGTTGTTAAAGGTGTTTTAAATAGAACCTCTAGGGCCTTACAAACTATTGTTTACAAATAAAACATTTTGCTTATGATTGGTTATTCAGACGTATAACGTTTCCCGGGTTTATTTGCGAGACTTCTTGACATTCGGAAAACTTAAGAATTATTATTGTATTGACAGTGTTGTCAGCGATATAGTCAACATTTTGCATATTCTTGGTTTACTCTCAGGTATAACTTTAAACCAAGCTTATTTGTAAGGCCGCTAAAGTCTACACGACCATTTGAATGTGGCCAAAATAACAATATTTTGTGTCCTGTGTGTCCATGACCTTAGTGATATCTTGATTACGATTATATTTTTTGCTTTGCATGAGTACTGTGTTCTTATATCATTGGTTTTTATTCAATGATGTAATATGCTAGCAAATTTACGTAATATAATAACATTTAGTAAAATTACCACACAATCCATTCGCAGTTAAAGAAAAAGCGTAAAGAACTTCCACGTTGGTTTGTTGCACGACCGCATTTTTGTCATCTCATTCGATGAAGAAAATAAAATTGGTAGTTTTTTTTTTATAAAGTTCTCACAATATGTGATTCTTCCGCGATTTCGCTATCTAAACCATTGAACTTTAGTAATCTATAATAATATAATACTGAAACACTTTTGGACAATTAATTATCTTGCCCCAAACTAGGCCTAGCCTGTAGGCACTATAGGTTCAAGACAGAGACATATTTAATACAATATATTTTTTTAAATATATATGTAGACATCCATGATTTGGAAACAAACATCCATACTCATCATACAAATGGTTGCACCTACCTGGATTCGAATCCGGCTATATGGGTCGTCAAATCTACCTAAAAAAAGGTAAAATTTCGTGCACATATTTTTGAAATTGCGAAACAAACGGACAAAAGTTTAAGTGGTTTTTCTGGTTTAAGTAAACATTTATATGTAGAATTTTATACTGCTTTGATTGATAGATTTTTATTTAAAAGTAATATTACAATCGTAACTATCTTTACAATTTTATTTAAGTTACAGAACACCATTAAATCTGCTTTTATTGATATTGAGATATGATATTGATATTGGGATTGACCGAAACTGGCTCTATCGAATATAATGTTCATCACAGAAAATATGTGCTATGTAGGATGATAAAAAAAATTAACACAAAAACAACGGACTTCAAAAAAAGCTATTCCAAAGCAATAGTTATAATGTGCGGTAAAAAGTAAAAAATAATTGCTAATTTTTGGAATCGGTGTCCTCCGCGGCACACCCTCGCCTCCCGCCTTGTCACGTTGCGCGTGCGACACAAGCACATGTCACCTACAACCTTCCTACAACTATGTATATACTTATAAACCTACCGTGTCTGACACCGGACTACACGGAAAGTAACGCCTGTGCTGCCCCGGGGCGTAAAAAGAATAGGGTAGCCCCAGGTCCAAGGGTGTCGTAAGAGGCGACTACGGGTTTTTGGAAAGTGGGAGAGTCACGCTGCCGTCTTATGACGTCAGCACAATCGGGCCAGACTCGTCCGGGTTACTTACCACACTCGCACAGAATACCGGCGTGAAGTAGCGGCCTAGTGCCGCTATGTTTCGCATAGGTTTGTGTCGAGGACCGGAGGCCACCACCACCTTGAGACGGCGCAGCCGGCCTTGTGTTTCCTTACGGAGATATCTCGACCTAGCGATACGTCATATTTTACGTACCCCGGGTACAAATTGAGCATAATTTCATGCCTCATGCCGGGGTATGTGTGTACGTTAGGGAGGATATCTGCTGTCGCCGTCTCGGCAATTTTGAGGGTAGGGACCTGTCTACTCTCTGACTCCGCGTAGATTTAGAGGACCGCGTCCGCATCTATGCGTGTGTCTACAGGTCCCATAGTGGTAACGCAGAAACGGATCACCTCATGGGCTGCGTTCAAGCGGCATTTGATGACGTGCTTGCTCAGATCCCCTCCGCTGAAATCGTAGTCTTGGGTGATTTCAACGGGCACAATGCCGAATGGCTTGGATCACGTACTACAGACTACGCAGGGCGATCTGTGCATAATTTTGCATTGGCGTATGGTCTGTCCCAATTGGTTGAGTCGCCAACGCGGCTCCCGGATGTGGATAGCCACATGCCGTCCTTATTGGATCTTCTGCTGACTACACATCCCGATGGTTACCAGGTCTCTGTCGACTCTCCCTCTCGGAACGTCCGACCATTGCCTGGTCAGGAGTGTAGTGCCTATCCGACGCCAACGTCGCAGACCACCAGCGACCCGCCGCGTTTGGCACTACAAGTCAGCAGATTGGGATAGGATGCGTTCGTTTTTTGCATCCTACCCTTGGGGCAGGGTTTGTTTCCCTTCGGATGATCCTAGTGCCTGCGCCGTTGCAGTAGCCGATGTGATACTGCAGGGCATGGATATTTTTATACCAAGCTCTGTAGTACCGATCGGTGGCAGATCACAGCCCTGGTTCGATGCGTCAGTTAAAGCAGCATCTGACTGCAAAAAACAGGCGTATCGAACTTGGGTTGCGGCGCTGGGCTGAAAGGATCCGAACTGCAAAGTTCTGGAGAGGAAATATAACCGTGCCTCCAGATTTTTTAAGCGGCAAATCGCCCGTGCGAAATCGAAGCACGTCGTCAAAATTGGCGAGCAGCTTTCCAGCTACCCGACCGGGACACGCAAGTTCTGGTTGTTGTCGAAAGCTGCTCTTGGTAACTTCAACCAGCCGTCCATGCCGCCGTTGCACATGAGGAATGACACCCTGGCCCACACGGCAAAAGAGAAAGCTGATCTCCTGTGCACTCTTTTTGCCTCCAACTCGACTCTTGACGACAACGGAAAAACACAGCCGACCATCCCGCGGTGTCAGAGCTCCATGACTGAAGTACAGTTCCGACAGAAGACTGTTAGGCGAGCTCTGTTTTCGTTGGACGTCAGGAAGTCGAGCGGGCCGGTTGGCATTTCTCCAATCGTGCTTAGAACGTGTGCCCCTGAGTTGACGCCGGTGCTAACGCGTTTATTCCGGCACTCTTATTCAAAAAGCGTAGTCCCTGATTCATGGAAGTCAGCCCTTCTCCATCCGATCCCAAAAAAAAGGAGACAGTTCGGAACCGGCAAACTACAGGCCTATTGCTATTACCTCCCTACTCTCCAAAATCATAGAGAGCATAATTAACCGCCAGCTCTTGGTATACCTTGAGGGTCACCAGTTGATCAACGACCGGCAGTACGGCTTTCGCCATGGTCGGTCGACTGGCGATCTTCTGGTATACCTAACACATAGATGGGCGGCGGCTAATGAAAGCAAGGGGGAAGGCCTGGCAATTGGTCTGGATATAGCGAAGGCCTTTTGATCGTGTATGGCACTCCTCGCAAAACTTCCATCATTTGGGCTTCCCGAGAGCTTATGCAAGTGGACCTCCAGCTTCCTTACTGGGCGCAGCATACAGGTCGTTGTCGACGGTTATTGCTCGAATCCCAAGCCCGTGAACGCTGGAGTGCCCCAAGGCAGTGTGCTATCTCCCACGCTGTTTCTTCTGCATATCAATGATATGTTGGACACCGCCAACATGCATTGCTATGCAGACGACAGCACTGGTGATGCCGTTTACACGAGCCTTGCATGTCTCTCTCGGGAAATCGTCGAGCAGTGCCGGGAGAAACTTGTGTCTTCTATCGAGTCCTCTCTCGAGAAGGTCGCGGAATGGGGTAAGTTGAACCTGGTCCAATTTAACCCCCAGAAGACTCAAGTTTGCGCGTTGACCACTAAAAAAACCCCATTTGCTGTATCACCGCTCTTCGAGAACACTTCCCTGAAAGCCTCGCCTAGTATCGGAATACTGGGTCTCGAAATCTCGAGCGATTGCCAATTCCGTGGCCATCTGGAGGGCAAAGCCAAATTGGCTTCGAAGATACTGGGCGTCATAAATAGAGCACGGCAATACTTCAAGCCGGCCCAAATTCTAGCGCTCTACAAAGCGCAGGTCCGGCCTCACATGGAGTATTGCTGTCATCTCTGGGCTGGCGCACCCCAGTATCAGCTCGATCCATTTGACCGCGTGCATCGCAGAGCGGCTCGAATTGTCGGGGACCTAGCGCTCTGTGAACGGCTGGATCACTTGGCGTTGCGTAGAGACGTCGCTTCATTGTGTGTCTTCTACCGCATTTATCACGGGGAGTGTTCCGAAGAGCTGTTCAACCTGATTCCTGCCGCCGAATTTCACCTCACGCCACAAGTTACGATATCATCACCACCATCTGGATGTGTGGCGGTCCTCCACAGTGCGGTTTTCAAGCAGCTTTCTTCCTCGCACTACGAAGCTGTGGAATGAGCTTCCTTGTGCGGTGTTTCCGGGACGATACGACATGGGTACGTTGAAGAAAAGATAAGAAAAAATAAAAGAAAATCGCGTACACCTTCCTTAAAGGCCGGCAACGCTCCTGTGATTCCTCTGGTGTTGCAAGAGAGTTTGGGCGGCGGTGATCACTTAACACCAGGTGACCCGTACGCTCGTTTTTCCTCCTATTCCATTAAAAAAAAAACAGCTTTCAAATAAAAAAAAAATATCGAAATCGGTAAGCCAGTCGAAAGTTCTGAGGCAACAAACACTTACATAAAGTTAGGTTCTAAATCTTTGGGTTTTCTTTCAAACTAACTCACACACTCACTCAGTCACTCACCCATCCATACAATCACACACGCGTCCACATACAACATACACACACCCACACACACACAGCACATTAAGCTTAGATTACAAATAAATCAAATTTTATTATGTTATTATTGTTAGTAGTTTTCTTTCCCTTAATTAATTATATTTATGGTAAGGTCAACTTGTTTATTATTACATCATATAATTATGTTTTTGCTATGGATGAGCGGGGGCCTCCTACTACAGCCAACTCTTAGCTTAAAAGGAAACCCCAACACTGATATTGTATATTTTGTATTTTGTTGTAATAAATAAATATTTGTATTTGTATACATAAAAAAACTTACCGTCGAATTGTAAAACTCCTCCTTTTTTGAAGTCGGTTAAAATTTTTGTACATTCTACTATATTATATTTTACAATAATATATTATAAAATAGGGTTGGCAACTAGTTATGTGTATGAATTGATATAAACCTATTTTAAATAATTTTCCAGTATGATATATTGCCATGGACCTCTTCTGGATACGGTGCAAATGGCAGGACTCTACAATGACTCCAAGACTTTCGTCGACATGAAGATAAAATTCTCCCCCAAAATCACCATGGAACATTTCGAAGAGATGATGAACAGGTAATTATTATCATCATAAACGTAAAATTTCCTTGTGGTATAGTTCTACCGCCGTAAATTTTGATTGCCGAAAAATTAATATTACCCCGTACTATAAAATATAATGCGTGGCACTTATAGCGACGCCTTCATACATTTTTACGGTACTTTAGCGACAGTCGCTATTACGAGCTGTTTCATAATACTTATCTACTCTCGGTGAACAGACTTTAATATAATCAATTGATATAAGATATTAAAATTAGAAAATAATATTAATAAAAAACAACATTATGAATAAAACAAATCTAACTAGGTACATAAAATTAAAACTATCATTACGTGGAAGCATACCAAGAATACTGGTAGCATTTTCGCGTTGGATAGCAATGCAGTTGATCCATTGACCGAAAAAGCTGCCAGCGCTTGGGTTTCCACTAGCCCTTTTGAGGCGCGAAGAAAGTACTTTGTACATTCTCCGCACCGGCCAAGTGTCTCGACACCAAACGGCACAAAATAATATTGATTGTACTAAAGTTTTAACTTAGGCAACTTTTAAACAAGAAGCGTTTAAAGCATCATTTCATCGGTTTCCTCCATTTATGCTTTACATTATTGTGTGATTAAAAAACCAGGGGTGAAATATGCAGAAAGTATTGGGCCTATTAGAATTACTAACCTTTTAACTTTTGTACTTTTTCGTTGTACCTGCTTACCAGTGGTAGGCTCCTTTGCACAGAATGCCGGCTAGATTATGGGTACCACAACGGAGCCTATTTGTGCCGTGAAGCAGTAATGTGTAAACATTATTGTGCTTCGGTCTGAAGGGCGCCACAGCTTGTGAAATTACTGGGCAAATGAGACTTAACACCTTATGTCCCTTATTGTCATAAAAAAGTAGTATTAACCACGTTTCAAGTTCTCTTGAGAAATGATTCATTTTTGTATAGATATCTGTCAATACTTTATTTGATTCAGGACAGGTTCCAGACCGACGAAAGCAGATATCAAGGAGTTTGTGAACCAAAATTTCGATCCTGAAGGATCTGAGTTTGAGGAATGGAGCCCACCAGACTGGAAAGACAATCCAGGTATTATCAGTATATACACGTTTACATATATATACGTTTTTCAACACTCTTGTAAGACCATGGAAGTTTGTACCAAAGTTTGTTGGAAGACCGCCACATAATATATTCTGTAGTACGTACCCGTACAATAAACACGCAACTAAGCTGCTCATCATCATTCATCATCAGCCGGAAGACGTCTACTGCTGGACAAAGGCCTCCCCCAAAGATCTCCACGTCGATTGATCCTGCACTGCCCTCATCCAATGTTGGGTTTGTAGATACCAAAAGAAAGCATACACGTGTCCACACAACGGCACAAGGTCATTGTCCAATGGTAAATTTGAAATACCCATGGTACAAAATTACTATGGAGATAGAACATTAAAAAAACGAGTTCCATACTTACTCAACAGTTTACCCGAGGACATAAGACGTGAGCCTACACTTGTTAAATTTAAAAGTTTACTAAAAAACTATTTGTTAAATACGTTATAACCATTTATGTAAATTAATTGTATCAATAACTTACTTAATAATTTATAAGCTATGTTTATGTAAAGCGAATTACCTGCAATCAATCTGCGTAAGCAGTTTTGCGGGGCATGGTAAAAAATAAATTGTAACTTTCATGATTAAATATATTACATACATACATACATACATGTTCCATTTATAGCTTTCTCTTACGATGAATTCTTAAAAATTAGATTAAGGATTGGTCTCCGATGCGCTCCAACTAGATAACACCACTACCTAAGAACAATAGCTTTTTTATAACGGCAACTATTAGATGCTTGTGTGCGTGGCATCTTTCAAATTTTGTAACTTACGCCGAAGCGTGTTATTTTACATTGAAAAAGTTTACTCTCACTTACTTTTCCGAGTTACCTAATTAATATTTATTTTAGGTTATAACTTTAACAATAAAAAAAAAAGATAAATCTTTGAACAACACAGGAATACCAACAAATGTTATAGGTTTATTAGGATGAATGCACTATATGAGTCACTAGCATTTCCCCTTTATTAGTCGTTCCGAAGGGGACTAGAGAGGTCCCCTATTTGTCTATGCTATTGGTGATGCAATTGCAAATTTTTTTACATCATCGGATCGAACCGGATAAATCCAGAACATGAACACTCAATATATATTTGATTTAAATCGCGATTTATTAGCATTACTATTGTATTTTGCATTTAAAAATATTTAAAAGTGAAAACTTCTTTAGCGGCGTTCAGCGCTGTTCTTGAGATGGGTATAAAATGTAAATCTCGCGGCAACACGTGGCCTGATCAATCAACTACCAGCGGCGGTCTTCCCGAACAGATACGACTTAGGGACCTTCAAGAAAAAAGCAAGCATACCTTAAAGGCCGGTTTCTTGACACACCTGTTGTTGCAAATGGCCATGGGCGGTTGCCTCACCTCTCCGCATCCCGTGAGCCTCTTGCCCGTTTGCCCCCTCTCATATAAAAAAAAAATAAAAATTCGTAAGACAATCGTTGCAATTATTTATAAAAGTTTTCTGATAGATAAACTTGTGATTCCACCGGCTGATTTTTCTGAGAGATAAAGCTTTGATTCCACCGGCTGATTTTTCTGAGAGATAAATCTTTGATTCCACCGGCTGATTTTTCTGAGAGATAAACTTTTGATTCCATCGGCTGATTTTTCTGAGAGATAAACTTTTCATTCCATCGGCTGATTTTTTTTAAGAGATAAACTTTTGATTCCATCGGCTGATTTTTCTGAGAGATAAAGTTTTGAAGTGTTAAATGTTTTATGTAATAATAAATATAAATTGTCGTTTTTGTGTATGATAGCGCAATAAATGAATATTGTATTTAACCAAATGAATGCTAGTACTTTTAAAATGATAAATAAAGCAATTCATGTGAAATTATTCCCTAACCATTCCAAAATATAAAAAAAATGCACAACGTTAATTTTCAAGTTTTCACTTTTGTCGGCACTCCCGGAGTGCAAACCGTTATTTTTTTTAATTTTACGTTGAATTTTGCTGACAGAATTAACACTGGCACTTTACTGAGGGTGCGTAACTGATACTTGCTTTATTTTTTTACTTAATTGGGTGCATATAATTTTTTTGAGGAAAAAAATTAGCGTTAATCCCAAATTAGTTAATCACCTACTACACTGGCGCAGAGGCAACGAGTGTTTGGAAAAAATAATTGTAGTTGAAAATAGCGAAGGCATAAGATCGCGCGGTCGTTCTCCAACATGATGGTCTGTTCAATTTAAAGACTCGTCATACAAATTCTCTACGGAGGCAGATCATCCTCAGACATGTGGGACTGACCCCAGAGAGAGATACACTGGCTGCTAGTTTATCTTGACCTCCGGAACAAGAATATGATATATAATTTTTTCATGCGATCGAACCATTTTTTTAAAACAGAAGGATCATCGCCTCACGGTGCTCAAGCAAGGTGCTTCTCTCCCAAAAGCATTTTGAAGACGACCGGAACAGTCTTGCGGAGAGAGAACTTTTAAAATCATAAAAAATCATCGCTCTAAAATCTTTTCAGCTTAATTCCATTTTCGTTGCGTACGTAGAGCTTTGATGTGTGATAAAAAACAATTGATAAACGATTTCCCGCCAATTGTTTTTTTATATTAATAAGAAGGTTGCGACGTTTGAAAAAAAAAACATTCGAAATTCAAATAGTTCCGATTAGCTAGAAGTACAAAAATTTTTTGTGTGCCCTATGTTTTATCCTTATTAAATTAAATTTGCCTTTCTTTCCAGCTTTCCTGCAGAGAATTAAAGATCCAATGCTGAACCAATGGGCGTCAGACCTGAACAAGTTGTGGCTGGATCTGGGCAGGAAGATGAAGAATGATGTCAAAGAGAACCAGGAACTTTACTCCATCATATATGTGGATAATCCATTTATTGTGCCTGGTGAGTTGACAGATGTTTTCCTGCTACAGCAGGTTTAGAAAGCGTCTTTTTATTCATATTAATAATAGTTACACTGCCGGAGTGCAACCCGTATTTTTTAAGGAAGAGAAGGACAAACGAGCGTACGGATCACCTGATTGTAAGTGATCACCACAGGCCATACTCCCCTATAACTTTTTAATAAAGCATCGAATAAACGTACGAATGAATTCGTTAACCGAAATCACATTGGTACGTGGCGGGCGAATAACGTACCCGAGGCAAATCAATTTAAAAAAAAAATGTTTCCTAGGTAAGTCGAATTACACTTGAAATGCTTGGTAAGAGTCGACGGTTCAACTTATTGCGCCACAGTCGCTCTTTTTTGTTTCGGTATATACAATTCTGGCAGGGGCGTGCAAACTTGCCTACATGGGTAGGCAATTAGGCAGTGCCTACTTCGATATGAACCTAACAAATACAACACTAGTGTTAAAGTTGGTTTAGGACAGAGATTATCATACTTATTTCATTTACCGCCCCCTTTAAAATCAATTATGTTTCACCAACCCCAATTTTTTTATACACTCCTACTACAAGTGTTCCTAGTTTTATACCATCATACAGACCATAAACAAAAATTAATTAGAGCACTCATACGTTTTTAATTCGTATCCGTAATTCTTCGAAGTAGCCGTCATTCAAAACGCACATTCATTATATATATTTTATTTTTTCATGGATCCATAACACTACTTATGAGTGCACAAGCAACTTTGTTTGAAATTTTAAACATAAAGTCTAAATCTAAATGACATTACAAATCAACAATCGCTCCCCTAAACCACGCCAATACCAAAAATGGGGGGATTTTTTTTGGGGCCTTTAACGCCCGCTCTAGGTCTCTAACGCCCATTAGGGGGCGTTATCGCCCACTTTGAGAAAGACTGGTTTAATATAATATGAATGTGTTATTCTATAACCAAAGTTCTATTGAACATCCACTAAAAGTTTTGTCCCTACCTTGCTAGAAAACCGATGCACACCCCTGAATACTGGCGAGGCTAATATAAAATCGTATTTAAAAACAAGCTTTTGCATCACGAGTAATGTCTTACATTTTTCTTCGAGGTGGTCGCTTTCGGGAGTTTTACTACTGGGACTCCTATTGGATAATCAAAGGGCTGCTGATATCAGAGATGAGGTCCACAGCCCGTGGAATGGTCAGCAATTTCCTGGATGTCGTTAACAGGATAGGTTTCATCCCGAACGGAGGAAGGGTGTATTATAAGATGAGGTGAGAATATACATTTTTAATGCCTAAGTCAATGATACAAACTATAGACTGCTTTTTAGCTTAGTGATTAGAAACCCATATACCCATAAGGGTCCTTGGTTTGAATCTAGCTGAATCTTGTTAGCCCACTTCCACTTCAGTTTCGCAATCATTTGGGCTATGTCGGTGACTTTGGTTCTCCTACGAATCTCCAAATTCAAATTCAAATATTTTTATTCAAAATAAGATGTGACATCACTTATTGAAAGTCAAAAACTACCGCCCATCGAAAAAATATGTTTACAAAGTAATGTTGTACAATTTAACTTATTATTTAATAGCCTGAAGGCGGTCACTCCATTCCCAATCTGTGGTATCATTAAAAAAGTCATTTATGTTATGGTAATATTTACAACACAAACGTTCTTTAACAATTCTTTTGAATAACATAATACTTTTGTTTTGAACATTTTCTGCGATCTTGTTGTAAAAGCATATACATCGCCCCATAAAAGACTTACTAACTCGACTTAGCCGAATAGTAGGCATCATAAGTTTATGTCTGTTCCTGTTGTTATCATTATGGTTATGACAGTTTCTATCAAATTCACTTATATGCCTATGAGCAAACATTTAACATTACATTATCAAGAATATGTTGAGAAGCAACAGTCAAGATGTTAAATCCTCATTCTGATTCGATCTCGCAGGGAAACTCCGAGCATCATCCTCTAGCAACCATAAAGTCTATGCTCATACTCTTTAAATCACCGAATATTTTTAAAGCTTAAGCTTTAAAAATGGGGGGACTTAAATTGTAAATAATACTTAAGTATTATTTACAATTTAAGTCAGTGTTAGAATTGCCACCTCGCTGTAAAACATGATAACGGCCTCCAAGTCAAGAAATGGCAAAAAGTTTTTTTTTATATATATAACTCAACTCTGTATAATATATAACCACGTTATAAGAATGGAAAGTTATTACATGTCATTAGCCATACTAACTGTTATTATTTATTCAGTGAAGTCGTTAGAAATGGTTTCTTTACATTGGATATGTAAATACGATTGTAAGTAACGACAATGACAAATGCATAATAATTGTTATTTAAAATTATTTAAATTTAAATTAACTATTTTGTTTTTGTTTTCGTTTAAACAATTTTCTCACGTGGCATTTGTAAAGAGACATTAAATTATTAATGCTAACATTGCACGGCTTAACACTATAAAAAAAGGCGACGTTGCCGGACTTACACAGCGCATCTCTTTCGTTCTCTGCAGAACAGAAGGAGATGCGATACAATGTTTGATACACGGAATCAGTGGTTACATTTACATAATCGAGCTATGTTCGCAGGAGCGTTCTTTGTAACTTTTAACTTTAACTATTATTCGAAGTTTCACGCCTTTCCCTCACTACAATATTAATGAAAATATATATTACTATATTGTGTATGTTATAATAATTGTTATGTATTACAAACGCAAAAGAAATTATATTAAAACGCGTGTAATTGTAACTGTGTTATTAGTTTTTTTTCGTAAAAGTAACATTTTTATTATTATTTTAGTGAACCCGACGTTTCTTGGCCTTTTCAAGGCCCGTTTTCAGAACTACACATACGAAAAAATAAAGATTTGGGACTAATGTTTCAAAATTTAATGTTAATGAATATACTCATTTAAATGTTATTGTATCTTTTGTACTTCATGCTGACTTGCACTAAATAAATTTTAAAGTTTTACAGTGAATAAAGTTTTTTTTATTTAAATTTGAAAAAAGAAGTGACACTGTCAGTAAATTTTACCCAAAACCGCAAATACCAACTCCGAGGCAACAAATGACGTTAAACTTCATAATGACAACTATGAAAAATACTATGTCGATTCCTGTCAATAGTTCTCTATTTGAAAACGTGCTCTGCAAAGGTCACGAAAAGTCGGGTTAACTAAAATAATAATAAAAATGTAACTTTTACGTAAAAACTAATGACACAGTTACAATTACACGCTTTTAATATAAATCCTTATTTTTTGCGTTTGGTAATACTTAACAATTATTATTACAACATATACACAATTAGACAAGGGAAAGACGTGAAACTTTGAATAATAAGTTAATAATTAATAAGTTAATTATAAGTTAATACAAAGAACGCTCCTGTCATAGCACAGTACAAATAAAAACACAGCTACAATTAATCATAGTGTTTTATTTAAATTTATAACACACAATATAATTTAAAAAGTTGTTTTAACTTCTATATTATTATATGAATTTCAGATCTCAGCCCCCTCTATTAACCCCGATGGTGAAACTCATTCTGGATGATTCTTTTGACATGGAGTTTTTGAGACACCACATTCACACTTTGGACCGGGAGTTCGATTACTGGATGACAAATCATACCGTTGATCTGGAGTATGAAGGGAAAAAGTATGTATATAAGCTTAAATTTCACCCGCTTAGTTAATAACATGTTAACCACATAAATTAAATAAGATTGTAAAATAAGATTGTAAGTCTGTGGTGGCCACGGGACGTCGCCTCTATTTGTCGGTGAACATCTCTTCTACCACCGGCAGTGACCCGTTCGAAGTTTGCCTTGTGGCTCCATCTCTCTGCAACCACATATTCGAATTGCATTCCTGTATCTATTTTCAAAACATCAATGCCTGTTTAAGATTATATATTTTTCAATTATAGGTACACTCTAATGAGATACACAGATCAATCTCAGGGGCCTCGACCAGAGAGTTATAAAGAAGATATAGACGTCGCTAAGTAAGTTTATTTCATAAAAAAATGTCTTTAGAAGAAATTAATTGTTTTACCTTATGAGCAATATTTATCTATACTTAGTAAATTGTCTTTAGCTTTCTCGTATCAATAAAAAATTGTGTACCTATTTATCCTTTTATTCTATTTGTCTGAACAACAAATCATTTTTTTACAGAGATTTGGACTCGCCAGAGAAAAAAGAAGAGTTGTTTGCCGAACTTAAAGCAGCTGCGGAATCTGGTTGGGACTTCTCATCTCGCTGGTTCATTCTCAATGGAACTAATAAAGGTATTACTGAGAGAATCACAACCTGTTAGTCAGTATAATCATCATCATCAGCCGGAAACGTCCACTGCTAGACAATGGTCTCCCGCAAAAATCTTCACGATGATCGGTCCTGAGCTGCCCTCATCCAACGATCTTGACAAGATCATCCGTCTATCTTGTGGCCTACCAACACTGCGTCTTCCTACCGGAAGTAGTACCAGTAGTCGCCATTCGATGACCCAACGGCCATCGGTCCGTCGAAGGAGTAATATGTGTTAAAAATGACACAAGGCTGTGTTGTCGGCCGTGTTATTACGTGAATAAATAGCTTCTAGATAGAGCCTCTTGCTACCGATGAAAACAGGCCTGGTTTATAACTTTAGTGTGCGTGTCTTACACTCGCGATTTGTATGTCGCTTTCTGTTGTGTGCGTGCATAGCTATAAATTGCATACAAAGTATGTATACATCTATTTAAAAATGTCTGACTGGGTTTAATTTAAAAATTAATATTTGCAATTTATTTGCTTAAATTGATTTAATTTGTTTGTATATTAAAAGTAAAATAGAGGTTAACTGTCAACCTCATTTTTTGACGTCTTCACAGTCTGTAGTATAAATGATCTAAGCCGACAACGTTCTTCTAACTCTTCTGTGGTAATTACTAAAATACCGCTATTAATAATCAAAACTGACCAGGTGGTGTGTTTTTTGGAGCTAAAAAAATAATGTTATTGTATTTTCCAGGCAACTTGACCAACTTGAAGACAAGGTCCATAATTCCTGTGGACCTAAACGCTATAGCGTGCTGGAACGCTAAGCTTATGGCAGAGTTTCACACCCACTTATCTAATTTTGATAAAGCTCAGTACTATAGAGACGTCCACGCGAATCTTCTTGAGGCTATTGAAGAGGTATGCTACTTTTGTTTTGGTTTATTCAAATGAAAACTTCTTTAGCATCGTTGTGATTTGAAAGTCGATGAAACGAAAAAGCGAGACACATAAATTCATAGGTACCAGGCGATCATAGTTGAAGAAGAGATTGTCTTATGCGTGACGCGAGTATATCTTAATGTATTGTGACGTTATGCGCACTACGTACTACTATATAGACACCAGGAGAGATTAATATGGTGATAGTAATGTCTTTCATAGCGGTTGAAATCATGTGTCATCCTAGCAACATGTACCAGGACTTCATATGCAGCTTAGAAGTTCATGTATAATACCTGCATTATTCACTTCTGACATGTGTACTTTGTACGCACGCAATTTTTTTTACTAATATCATTTCGGCACAACCTGTGAGTAATCTAGTAACCGCGCACTGGCGTAGGCACATACTTGTCCCACGCATCAGTCGTTTCAAACTCGTATCAATATTTAATTTTTTTTCTTTTTTTATAAGGTCACTGACCTGTACCACTGGACAACTGTTCCATATGTTTGACTTCAAATTTTTTGTGCTTATTTGAAGCGCCATTCGCGAGCGTCCAGAGAAGTAATTTTGACGTATAGTCTGAAGTATTTTTGCATTTTGAATTGACTTCATTCGTTTTCCGTGTTATTTATGCTTGAGGAATGCGTAATAAAGAACACAATCTTTTTGTATAATCATCTATCGATGTTTTTTTAGCTGAGGTTGTCAACACTAGTTTTAGTACCGCAAACTCTCGCTATGGCCAACAGCGCCAAAATGGCGAATATCAAACAGACACAAAAGTACTTTGACAGCGGACAGTCAAGTGGTAAATAGTAATAGGTCAGTTTTATAACGTACTTAAGTTATTGCTATGTTGCCAGGCAGCTTACCGAAACTAAGATAAAATCGATTCACTAGATTGTATGAAACGTGCAGTCATTGATAGATTGACAGAAGACGGCTAGAATCTTGTAAAAAAAGGAGATGGAGCCGAAATCCACTACGTTTAAAGCAACTGTTTGCTTCCAAACTTAGCCGCATTATATTTCGTCGCCAATCGCGATACTGTAATTTAAATTTTTCTCCTCTTATTACATAGTATTTAAAACCTCTTTGTTGTCAGGTACTGTGGCACGAAGACGTTGGAGCCTGGTTAGACTACAGCATGGAGTCCAACAGAAGAAGGGATTATTTCTACCCTTCGAACGTGGCTCCTCTGTGGACGGGGTGTTATGACAAGGGCCGCAAAGAATACTATGTTAGCAGAGTTATTAACTATTTGGACAAAGTAAAAGTAAGTTTTATTTTAGTACTAGCTTTAACCCGCGACTTCATGTGCACGCAATACTTACTTTGGGCAGCATTTTTTATTTTTTTAATATACTCACTTTGCAAATAAAACACAATAAACTACTGTGGTTAATACATTTTTATAAGCTACCAACTATAGAACTTTCATCGCCCTTTTTCATCCCCACACAGGTCAAATTATTAAAAACATTAGAACAAATATTTATTTATTTGTTATCAAGTGCCTAAACACAAAGTTTCATCGTGTTATCTTCGATAATGACGAACTTTCATACAAACTTCCAACCCCTTTTTCGACCCCGCCAAGTCTTTTATTCGCGATAAAAGGTAGCTTATGTCCTTTCCCAAGCTCTTGTCTATCTCTTTAATAAATTTCATCGAAATCGGTTCAGTGGTTTAGGCGTCAAAGCGTAACAGACAAACTTACATTCACATTTACAATATAAGTAGGGATTTACTAGCTGCCCGAAAAAGGTAGGGATCACTCCCGTTATTTATGTCTCAACATGCATTTTAAATCTGTAACAGCTTCGAAATTATTCATTTAAATTACACACTGTAAAGGGTCATATTGATTTATATTTAATGCACAATGTATTTAACGTACTTAATTGGATAGGGATTAATTGCTGTATTACTTAAAATCGATTCGTATATAAGCTAAAGTAAAAACTAAAGAATAAAATATAGTCATAGTAATATTCTCTATTATGTTTCAGGTTGATATTTTTGAAGGTGGAGTACCGACAACGTTTGAGCATTCGGGTGAACAGTGGGACTACCCAAATGCTTGGCCTCCACTGCAGTACATCATGGTGATGGGTTTGGCCAACACCGAAATTCCAGAGGCTATGCGGTTAGCCAGTGAGATCGCTACTAAATGGGTGCGTTCTAATTACGAAGTGTGGAAACAGAAAACGGCTATGCTGGAAAAGGTAAGACTTGAGGGGATATGTTTGTTTGCTTATCTTTGACAGTCTCTCAAAGAAAAATATAAAGAAATAAATATTATGACTGTTCATTGTCAGTACATTTATGAAAATTTAATATACGTTCACAAAAATCGTCACCTTTTTGCTCTTAATAGTGATTTTCATTATTATAACACTAGAAATAAGGGATTGCTTGTAACTTATTCTAGTAGGCTTCATAAGATACATTATAGCTTTAAGGGTAAATGTATACACTTCTATATTAAAGTCCCAGCCACTGTTCAGGCATTATCTATAAATAAATTTAAATGTTTTATAAAAAAATGGCTCTGTCGTAAATCCTATTACTCCACTGCTGAATATCTAAATGATCGGACAGCCTGGGACTAGATTGTGATTATTTTATAGCTATAGAAATGACTGTACAATATTGTATATTTTTATTGAAAAGAGCGCAAAAATAGAATGCTTGGAGAGTTTCTTGCGCCGCTTCTTCTCTCTCAGAGCGCCATTTGTTTCCGAAGCGGTAGTAGCATCTAGTAGTTATTAGAAATTACATCAAAAAGAATTCTAAAGGAATCAATTTTTAGAAAATAAATGCCTTTTATGCCTTTTGTAGGCTCAGAGTTCAGACTGTACTTACCACTTATATGCTAATAATTATTATATTAAAAATAAACACCTATATTTACCGAATACCGATTATAATAAAAAAAAATAACGCAGGTTCAAAGTTGAAAGAAGTTGTAGGCCGACACGCACTTTTTATGTAATTTGTAACTGCCTTGTATTGTAAACGTTCGAAATATGATTTAAATTCGTGTCATATATTATTTAACTAATGCCATTTTTTCCACGAAGTTGGTATATGTTCTAGATCGTTCTATAGCAAAAATCACCTCTAGAGTTTATACTCTATACTAATAACTGTCGCTTGTGAATGTATTGAAAGTTTCACTTGCTAAATTAATATCTCAAATATAGACCCACTATAGACTACACCATTTCACACTATACTAGAGGTAGATTTATCTACTGTCATCAAGTCGTCGCAAAATCATACACGCGTACAGATATCGCGCGAGTTGAATGCAGAGTTCAGGAATATAATAGTGATGTGACCTAATTATAATTAATGACGATAATCATGGGTGTGTCGATAAATTAAAACAATGCTTCAAGGTTAACATTTTACACTAGGACAAAATGATGTAAAAGAAATTGTATTACTTTTTTTTCATACTAACTTGATTATTAAATCTCAAATTTTTGTTCTGCCTTTCTTAGCACACAATTTTCGCCAATTCACCGTTTCAAATTCCAAAAGAGGGTTTTTATTGGAACGGAACATGACGGACTCATTTTCAGTATTAAAGGCATAAAAGGCATTTTGTTCTCAAAATTGAATTCTTTAGAATTCTTTTTGGTGTCATTTCTAGTATATACTACTAACGCTTTGGAAACAAATGGCGCTCTGAGACAGAAGAAGCGACGCAAGAAACTCTCCCAGCATTTTTTATTTGCTCTCTTTTTGATCCAATATACAGTATTGTCATTGCTATTGCTATAAAATAATTATAATCTAGTCTCAGGCTGTCGGATCACTTCGATATTCAGCTGTGAAGTAGTTGGATTTACGACAGAGCCATTTGTTTTATAAAAGATTTAAATTTATTTATAGGTAATGCCTGAACAGTGGCTGAGACTTTATTATAAAAGTGTATACATTTACCCTAAAGCTTTTATGTATCTTATGAAGCCTACTAGACTTAGTTTTACATATTTCTAGTGTAATATGTTTGCAATTTGCGCTCTAATTAACGCGGTAACATGTTAAGCGTACGATAACTGTCAACGACGGCACGGCACTACACTGCAGGCGCGCGAGGTGAGGTGTGTGGACAGCGGGGGGAGATGCTCTCGTTATTTACCTAAGGCCCCGACTGCATTCAACTTGCGCTCTAACTGAAGATTGTTATGTAATTTTGTAGGTGAAGCTATATTGGCGCCCATCGTAAAACATCATTCTTATAAAATTTTCCACCATAAGTGTATCTTATATTTAAGCCTATTACACTAGGACACTTCTAATGTAAGTTTTGTGTATGTACGTACATAGATACACATGTAGGTTGGCATTTTTCCAGACGCGAAAAACATTTGGACTGTAGTAGCGGTAGCCCAGAAATTTAAATGGTTAACTTTATGCCTTTTCCATAGTATGATGCAACAATATTCGGCGGTTATGGTGGCGGTGGCGAATATGTTCTTCAAACTGGTTTTGGTTGGACTAATGGGGTCGTTATGGCTCTTCTCAACAGATATGGAGGTAAGATATTCAACGTATTATTATTATAAATTTCGAAACGCGCAAATGCTAGCTAAAAATGCGAAAACTTTAATAAAGTGTAGACTGTTTATTTCGGCCAGATCTTGTATTTCTCCAGAGTAATAGCCAGTCTTAGATAATTTATCAGTGGGAGGCTCCTTTGCACAGGACGCTGGCTAGATTATGGGTAAAACATCGGCGCCTATATCTACCGTGAAGCAGTAATGTGTAAACTTTACTGTGTTTCGATCTGAAGGGCGCCGTGGCTAGTGAAATTACTGGGCAAATGAGACTTAACATCTTATGTCTCAAGGTGACGAGCGTAATTGTAGTGCCGCTCAGAATTTTTGGGTTTTTCGAGAATTCTGAGCGGCACTGCATTGTAATTGGCAGGGCGTATTAATAACCATATTCTGTCCTGCTCTTCTCGTCCCTTACTGTCATAAAAAGAGTTACCAAGTCTCTGTCGACGCACCTGTCGGAACGTCCTACCATTGCCTGGTCAGGAGTGTAGTGCCTATCCGACGCCATCGTCGCACACACTAGCGACCCGCCGCATTTGGCACTACAAGTCAGCAGATTGGGATAGGATGCATCCTTTTTTGCATCCCACCCTTAGCTCGGTTTGTTTCCCTTAGGATGATCCCAGTGCCTGCGCCGTTGCAGTAGCCGATGTGATACTACAGGGCATGTATATATTTCAAACTAAGCTCTGGAGTGCCGATCAGTGGCAGACCATAGACCTAGATAGACCATTCTTTCGGCTACAAATATCATATTAATTGTATAAACTCATTTACGGAGCAAAAAACGTAACTTGCTATAACTTTGACTACTTAAAGTAAATAATATTATGAAGACCAAAACAAACAGTCCGCACTTTAAAAAGTATTCGAAATCTCAGATTTTTTTTTCGGGAATTGAACCAGTAACCCATTTCTATGCAGCGGGATCACAACTTGTCACGCAATTCCAAATGGCTTTTAAACATTTGAAGCTTTTATTTAAGTTGATTCATATCCATTTGAGATTAATACACACCTTTCGCGCAGTGGGGAATATTTCGATCATTGAACTATTGCTATGTGGGATATATATTTGGGATAGTGGCAGTAATAACTACAGCTTTCCGTAAGGATAAATTCAGAGTGTATTTTATCAATTCCTTATTTATTATATGTGCCTATGTAATAAT
Organism: Leptidea sinapis; assembly: GCF_905404315.1. Classification (NCBI taxonomy): domain Eukaryota; kingdom Metazoa; phylum Arthropoda; class Insecta; order Lepidoptera; family Pieridae; genus Leptidea; species Leptidea sinapis. The sequence continues at coordinate 1,113,421 of NC_066268.1, forward strand.
TTGAAAATATTAGGATGAATGTATTTTTTTTTTTTCATTTATTACCGTCGACAAAATATATTGACATAAACAGCAGTAAATTTATTCTTCCAATGTTGTTGATTTTTAGGAAAAAAGTGGACGCATAAAAACTTTTTCAAACTATCATTGTACTGAAGACTAATAATATTGTAATATAAATAATAAGTTACTACGTAATAATGATCAAGTTATACGCAGTTAAAGTTTAAAAATGTGGGTAGATAAATATATCTCCCACTGCTGCCGAATCACAGCGAATAATCTTTCTTTGCCGACACAATATATGAAACCTTACTCAATAATGTTTGCAATACTAGCTTAAATACGAAAATATTCTTCTCTTCCTGTGCGACTGGTGTTAAAATATTTATTAAAATTAGTTTTAATTCCACATTCATGTAATAACATTAATCTTTTTTTATCATGGTTTCATCACGGAAGTTGGTCATTTTGGTATGTCATGACGGTAATAAGTCATTTCAAGATGGGTAATTGTAAGCATGTTGCTAACCTAATCCTAGCCTCGGCTTCACGTAACATTTAAAGTATTATGCTAAGATGATTTGTACGTCTAGATAGGGTCGACAACTGCTAGTCAACCGATGAAATATATTCTTGATAATGTTGTGTATGACTTTGGCACATAAGTGAATTTGCTAGAAACTGTCATACCCTTAACATTAACACCAAGAACAGACATAAACTTATAATGCCTACTACTCGCCTAAGTCGAGTTAGTAAGTCTATTGTGGGCGCTCATACCGCGCATTACTGCGGACCTCCCACGTACACCTGTGTCCGCATTCAGCCGCAAACGCGCCCCTTTGTCTTCGTTCAAAAACTGACAAATCACGAGTCGCTCCGCGCGTGGCTAGTACTCGTAGCGTGCGCGTGAAATGCACATTTCGCACGCACAAGACGTTCAAACTATAAGAAATTGTTACAAAGTGCCTTTCATGATACATTGCAGCAATGTGTACAGCAAATTCTTTAATTGCATGATACACTTCATGTTAAGTTTCACCAATCTGTACGCACCTTAACAAACCGTAGGTGAAGCCGAGGCACAATCACTGCCTCTAATTATTTATTTTACGCATTAGTTACTTTACTAATTTAGTTGGTAGTGTAGAGCTCTTCATGTACTGGTTCAACATTATAGTGGATCGAGATAAATAATGTATTTAACGATTATAACTTACCTTCAAACTTAAAGCATCAGCTTTCCTTGTAGACCAGCACATAAACTCCATGACCTTACGACCTTAGCGACAGAACTCATTTACCAACAGGTCTTTTGCATGTCCGTTTCCATTTCCTAATTTCAGTCATCAGACAACAAAATGGAGGTTCTATTAGATCACAACAATGTTGATTGACAATCTTCAGCATTCCAAAAATATTGCAAACCTAGAAAAATGTTTTTTACAGGCTTAAAAATACATTTCTGAGAAGAAACTTCCTGATTATACTGATTAGGACAGTTAGTCCCTGCTTAGAACGCTCATCTCATAGATTTTGGTTTTGTCATAAAACAAATGCGTCTCATGTAGACAAATACAAAATGTGCCCAACGCGATGTCAAATTTCACTTCATCGAAAAAATGTCCAATGCTGGACAAAGGCTATCCTCCACGAAGATCGGGGCCTGCGCTGCCTTATCCAACATAATCCGATGATTTTGACCAGATCAGCGGTACTATGGGCCTACTAATACAGCGTCTTCGACTACGAGGTCGCCATTCCAGAACATTACCCCGACTTTCTAACTACGTGCCCTGCCCTCTGCCACTTTAGTTTCGCAGTCATCCGGCTATTGCGGTGATTTTCTCCTACGGATCTTCTGATACCTGATCTGATTTCGGCGGAAAGTACATTGTCCTCTGAGCGTTCAAGAGTTTTCTCATCAGCATTCACGTCTGCATTCTATAAGTCATCTCTGGCAACAACAGGTTGAAAACTTTCGTCATGAGACACTGTGGCGTTTGGGACGGATCTTTCCGAACGCTGCCCATCTGATGTCAAATTTAAACAAATTATATTAAGGTCATTGATTAATACAGGATTTACAATATTGTAATATAAGATACAATAATAGTTTTCAATTCCATAGTCGTATTTAGTCAAATCATCTATTGATTTTTTTTTCGTTTGCCGCAATTGCAGTAAATTTAGTGACTACAAACAACAAACAACTACCATCACAATTGATCAAAACTACTCCGTTGATCTCTTTTCTAAATGAGACTGATCGTCAGACTCGAAAAGTCTCTTAATGTAAAGTAATCATCTTTTCCGAGCAACAATTATTTTTGTTATGACAGTACCTAATTTTATAACTCTACTCATTGTGTGCACAGTGCACATCTTTAATTATATTTCTTTGTTATTTTCATAACGAACTTACATTTTTATCTCGACACAGTTTGATAATAGAATATATTCTATTTTATTTATGTTTAATATTTTATATTTCTCTATGTTTTTTTCTTAACAGTTGCATGAATCGGTGGCCGTGTATATCGATGGGTTTCGTAGCTTATATCTCTCTTTTATTGCACGATATTATACTTGGTTATTTTTAACTTTTATCTGGTTGCTGGGTTATACTTTAATTTTAATATTATTTGTTAGTTAACGGCTTCATATAGAACAACTATGGTGTAGTAGTTAATGTTGTTGTATAATAATTAAATATAATACTATAGTTAGACAACGCTTTATGGTTTGCTTGGTCCTTCGTGTTATACTCAGTTGGCTTTAAACGCGCGACACGCGAGACAATTGTCGTATTTTGTTCATAATAAATGGTAGCAAATGAGTTAATACTAGTTCTTTTAGTATATAATACATAAAATAATATGCCCTGAAAATTGAAAGGAGAATACGAATATTATATTTATTCTATAGAGTTAATAAAGTCTTGGTTAGCAATAACTAGCTCTTAAGAAAATTCATGGAATGGAATCTAATTATTACACAATTTTAATTTATTAATTTGCCATTGACTAACTTTCTGTAATTTTTTTGATGTTACTAGAATTTCATAGCCTATTTCTAAAGATATTGTAATAAAGTAACAAGATAAGCTATATTCGACATGAGCCTTATTGATAAATGTGTGTTTACTATTTAGTGATTTTTTCGGTGTTATCTTTTATAAAATTATTTTCAATCTTTTGGCAAGCCAAGCAATCAAAATGTTTTACTTAAATAAACAAAATTTAGTTTAATAATACACCAGAGTAATTATTTGAAAAGTAATTTCCTATATTCTCTGAATTGGTTTTTCATTCAAGTAAAAGTAATAATCCTTCTTGTAAATAAATGCTAAAAGAATTAAAAAACTACAAAGCCCACGATAGAGACGTCCACTGGTCCACGCACACGCGTTTACCAGTGGCTATTTGACAGATACATTGTCGGTAGCTGACGCGTTTGGATCGAGCGAGAGTAGCGCCGTGTATGGCGCGCATGTTGGAGCTGGTGGTATCGCCACCGCGGTGCTGGTCATCATAGCATCATTGGTAGCTGGGACCCTTGGGTGAGGTACGTATCTATACGATTGTTTATCTTACGAGTTTAAGGGAACAATGGTAGTCATATTATGATGAACAGCTACTTACAATTAGCATTTAGACAAATAGGGACCTAAAAGTGAGCCCTGTGCAACTCCCATTCACATAAATGCGGCAGGGCTAAACTTATCCCATTAACATAAACTGTTTGTCTTTTATTCAATAAATGAAAAGACAGTTATGAATCAAAGCTCTGCGTTTGATTTCATTGTTATTTAGGTTCTAAAGGTAGCAGGATCAATTCAATCAAACGCATTGAGTTAAATTTTTACTATGTATCATAATAACAATAATTTTCATGAAACTAGTATAACCATTCATGATAATAATAATAAGTAGTCTTAATTTTTTTTAAACTAGATGTTATAACTTTAAAACTATCGTGGTTTTTAAATTTTAAAACTGTAAAAATGTAACAGTATTCCAAATATGTGGCTCATATCATTATCCAAAATAAATTATTGCTAGCGACGAAAGTTTAGGATAAAATCCTGACGTCTATTTCTAGCATTCTCGCTCTATATTTTCCAGTAACGAAAATACTCTTTATCTTTAAGTGGCCAATTCTGCGAATCCCATAATGGTCGAAAAATAATGGTCGAAGCCTCAAAGTGTCGATGTCATATGTGGAAACACGTCTTGAGGAGGATCGTATCAGAATTTTATTTTTTATTAGTAGAAAGTCTCTTAGATAAACACTGTAGAAAACCTCTATTGCTCCAGGTGGTGAGCATGGTACTGGAGGTTTTTTTTTTATATTTGAGGAGGCGAAATGGCTCACCTGATGGAAAGTGAAATCTCAGCCTCTCATGCATATGGGTCATGAGACTCCCCTAAGTTTATGGAATCCGGAAATACCGTAGTCGGAAAATTATTCCACAAGGTGGCCAAACGAGTAGTTTCTTATAAGCCGTCGAAGTTTTGAGCGTTTATTACGATGCACTTAGGAAGTTTTAGTCCATCATAATCAGCATCACGTCTGCCTCCCAGATTCGGACCTGACACCTCAAAATGTTAAGGCCGTGGCATACTTCCCTAGCTTCCTTGGCTTTTTCCGTACAACCTCCCTATTCTTTTGACCTCGCACCGTGTCAAGATTAGATAGATAGAAGAATAGATTTAAGCTAAGCGGTTAGCTTAAGTCGCCTATTTCTAATACTTGTATCCAAATATGCTTTAAGTTTGTGCAATCAATTTACTTACTATTCTTCTGCACATGACCAATTCGCCTCTCTGTCACTTTTAGGGACTACGCGCACTTATTCAGCTCTTTTCAGCTTTTGTCCATAGAAAACAACAATTTTGTATGGAGACTTGTACGCGTCGATTCAGCTTTCCGCGTCCATTCTGCTTTCGCGGCAAACCAGCATAAAATGAGGATAAATGTGTTTTTATTATGCGAATGCTATAGAGAGCGTTCGGCGCTGTTCCGCCGCGTACAGCGCTGTTCGTCGTCGAATGCGGCTGAACAGCTCTTTACAGGGATGGTTCGCGACTCGGAATGGACGCGGAAAGCTGAATCGACGCGTACACGTCTCCATACAAAATTGTTGTTTTGTATGGACAAAAGCTGAATAGAGCTGAATAAGTGCACGTAGTCCCTTAAAGTTATTATTCTGATTCTTACGACGCCGTACGCGGCTGATAGAAGCTGAGCTGTATAAGTGTGACCAAAATTGTTGAGCGAAACGCGAATGGAGCTGAATAAGTGCGCGTAGTCCCTTATTCACCTAACCTACTACTTAATTAAGGTAATGTTATGAAGACAGCACGCATAGGGCCAGAAAAACCGGAGTAAAGTAGCGGCCAAGTGCAGATATGCTTGGCATAGGTTAGAATCGGTAGCCCCTCCTCAATATCCATGATATTAGTCCACAAGTAGGTATCGACTATTCCACAGTACGTCTCTCCTCTAGCTTTCTAGTTCAGGCAGATCGTTGTAATTTGAACTCTGCCCACATACAGAGATAGTCCCACTCACATTCAAAAACAAATCCTCAGGTAGAGCATATGGGCGGCTATAATCTATCATCAGGGCAACGCTCTTAAATAAGATCACACCCAGATTTTACCAGTGGAAGGCTCCTTTGTACAGGATGCCGGCTAGATTATGGGTACCACAACGGCGCCTATTTCTGCCGTGAAGTAGTAATGTGTAAGTACTATTGTGTTTCGGTCTGAACGGCGCCGTAGCTAATGAAATTACTGGGCAAATGAGACTTAACATCTTGTCTCAAGATGACGAGTGCAATTTTAGTTTTAATTTTAATCCTAAAAGCCATTGGATTTTAACGGGCAGGGCGTATCACTTATCATCGGCTGTACGTCCTGCTCGTCTCGTCCCTTAATATCACAAAATAAAAACATCCTCACTTAACTCAGGTTTAAAGTTTTGATATACCACATGTGCTACAGATTAATTTTCTATTGTTACAGATATATTTTATTTCCTGACCATACACAACAAAATGAGGCACAATAAAGTAAGACCCTTCCATTTTATTTTTAGCATAGTTTATGATAAGTATTAAACTGTCTAATTTATATTTCAATGCACATTATCTAGTTATATAGATTTATATGAATAAAAATATTATTTTATTGATTATCTATTTCAATTCGATGTTTGTACTGTTTCCTGGCAATGTTTACATTGTTTTCTACAAAAAGAGTCGTCAAGCGTACACGTTTTGACAATAGTTATTTATGCAACAGTTATGTAATAAGGGGTATTAAAAGACGAATGTGGGTTTATCACTCGAGTCGAAGCAGAGTGTGATAATAGTATCACATGAGTGTTTTTATTATCAACAGTTGCATACAAGATTCTGAAACAGTTAGCTTACTGCTAACATTTAAAAAAGCCAGTCCTAGAGTAACCTTTACATCATCCAAACGAGTGTTGTAATGAAAACGGATGATATAATGTTGTATTGAATTTCAATACAACACTCGTTTGGATGATGTTATGGTTACTAGGACATTTGATGTTTTAATATTGGCAACAGGGTTACTGATTTAGAATCTTTAATACAGGATTTAAAGCATGGTGTAGATAAAGTTTATTTACAATATTAGTGTCACACAATAAACTTAGTATACTGGCGTAATAGACAAACACTCTTCTCATTACGGCGAGACTAAATTTAAAATATTCATGTGTGCTAGTTTTATAGATGTGTTAGTGAGTAAGTCGATTCAATTCAATTCAATTTCAAATATTCTTTATTACAGATAATATTAATTACAGACTAATAAGCTAGCATGTGTAACCTAGTTAATAAATATAATAATATTTTTAAAAGTGCCAAGACTCATTTAAAATTTACAATAGGAAATTATTATAATAAAGTTACATAAAGGACATATAAAGTAACAAACATAGTCAAGTACATTTACATTATGAAAGCTTTAGTGGCAGCAATTCATTTATAAACAAAATTGTAATTATTAGGATTAGTAACATACGCACAAGTGATGTTACGTTGTGAGAAGAAACAGCAAGATCGCGAACCGGTTCAGTTAGTGAAGTGTGTAGTATTTTGTTTTGGTCAATCCCTATGACAAATATTGATAAACGGCATCATATTCACGTGTACAATATTTTATTATGTAACACACAAAGATTATAATCTTAATAAAATAGAGTTTTCATTGGTTAAATATAATTTAACCAATGCACCACGAAAGTAGTATAGAAATATCAGTATTTATTTACCTCTGAAATGTTTCTTTACTTGGATTGTTGTTAAATCAACGCAATCTAATACAGAACAAGACATTTAAATTCAAATGCGCTCCAATTTGACAGGAGACTAATGGACACTAAATTGTTTCAAAACGGTTTCATGGTCTTCATCTATTCCGTCTCTTTCTCACACAGAGTTCGTCTATTACGGTAGTATACTAAGTAAATGTTTCACACAATCTTTTTGGGTGATTATTAAATAAATTATATGGTTTCGTATAAAATAAATCTAAATTCGGTACTTTTAACTACTGTTTATTAATTTGGGTAATAATCGACGTTTCAAAAAGAAAACTATTTTGTTTGGAATATTAAAATTATTATATCAATAGATTAGTTTAAAATTGTTAAGGCAATTTATAGTTTTATACTAAGTACTGTTCTGTTTTATCTTTGTACTTAGTTACTTAGACTATATCACAGTTGTAATGTTCACACGCAACCAATAGCCGATTATAACTGGCCTTCCGCTGTACTGTGCATTCCTTATATAGCACTCAACGTCACACGGTTAATGTCACTGTCGATGTCGTGACAGTGACACTAGATGTCAGTACACTACAACAGTAAAATTTTAAAATAAATATAACCACAGCATTATAACTTTGCATTTATTTATCGATTTGCAAACAATACGTTGCAAATCAATAAATCCAGGCAATGAATGACTGCTTACATGGCGCTTAGTCACTATTTCACCGATGTTCCAACCGCAAGAGTTTTTATTAATATGTACAGAACGACGTCTGTCGGGTCAGCTTAGTTTATATATATAGTAAATAATATTATGTTATAACTATTATAAGTATAATAACGGATCATATTAGTAGAATAAATGAGAAACAAGTCAAAAATTAAAGTTATTATTTATTTAATTTTATATAAATCATATTTAAATCGTTTTCATATTCTACAAAGGATACAGTGGGTTTGTGATAAATAAAATAATAAATAATGACAATTATTAGCTATTTATTGAATATAGACTTAACAGCGAAGAGCAGCTGACTGTATCTTTCTCGCTCCGGTACACTCGGCGGTCCCGAGTTCACCCGATCGAGTCTTTCACCTCAGAGCGTGACGGATCAGCGTAACCTACGAAAAAATGTGTGTGCGGTGCGACAAAATAAGTTTTCACTTTTATTAAACAAATAAATAAAAAAAGAAGCCCTCTGAGTTTCTTGTGCCCGTTCTTCTTAGGTCTGAAGCATAATATTTCGGATGGTTGGTAACTTCTGACGTATAATTTGAGAATAGTAATGTAAGTGATTTCGAATTTGAGAATAGTATTTTATACAAATTTAATTTGAAAACAAAACAACAAACAAGACAAGTCATGGATGTTTACATGTATTTATGTATGTTTAAGTAAGTGTATTGTATTAAATATATCGTTGTCTTGCACCCATAGTACAGACTATGCCTAGTTTGGGGCAAGATAATTTGTGTAAGAGTGTGTCACTTTAAATAAAAAAAAAAATGAACTATGCGGGACTGGAGGAACACTTCATAAATTTTGTTTTCAAATTTAATTCGTGTAATTAATCCCAGAAGTAAGGGTTATCACTTTAAAAAAAACATTTTATTCTTCTCTTTACAAACGTTGACTACCTTTATCGTAATTGCATGAAAATCATTGCATTTTTTTTATGAAAATAAAGGACGAGACGTGTGGGACGTTCAGCTGATGGTAATTGAAACGCCCTGCCCAAAATATTGCAGTGCCGCTCAGCATCCTTGAAAAATCCCAAAAATTCTGAGCGGCACTAAAACTGCGCTCGTCACCTTGATACATAAGATGTGAAGTCTCATTTGCCCAGTAATTTTACTAGTTACTTAAACATTACTGCTTCACGGCAGAAATTGGCGCCGTTGTACCCATAATCTAGCCGGCATCCTGTGCCTCCGACTGGGAAAATTATACATTAAAAATGACTGAGTTTTGTGTCAGAGATGTAATAAATGATAACTCCATATAATCTAGTAACAGCCATCTTGCAAAGTTTTCAAGATCACTTCATTGGATTGTTAGTTCAATTGCATTACGCAAGTGCAGTGTTTAGTTCCTCGTCGGGATAATAACAGGGAAGTGACGTACAGGAAGTGACGTCATAGTATATTATTAGAACTCCTTAATGCAGAATAAACGTTATCTTATGTTGTTTGTTACTTTGATCTTTGACAATTATTTCTTTAATTCTTTTTTTTAAATCTATATCTATACATATAAAAAATGAATTGCTGTTCGTTAGTCTCGCTAAAACTCGAGAACGGCTGGACCGATTTGGCTAATTTTGGTCTTGAATTATTTGTAGAAGTCCAGAGAAGGTTTAAAAGGTGAATAAATAGGAAAATGCTGCTAAATTAAGTAAATAAAAACAACAAATTTGTTTTTCCTTTGATGTGTCCATACGTTTGACAGTTTTGCTGTGAAACAATTTCATTACGACAGCAGGGTGCATATTTTTACGAAGTAATTTTTGATGTTATGATATTATATTATTGACAAATTCATATAAAAACATTATTTTAGTTACAACGTCTGTCGGGTCAGCTAGTATTTGATATTATTTAAACACGTTTCATAATATATTAGATGCAGCATCTTACAAACTAATTTGTTATGTTTGTAACAACCACTGTAACTACTCTATTTGATTGAAAATAGTGGCAGTTGAGTTTCTTGTATGTTCTTCTCACGAGCTCTACTTTTTCCGAACATATGGTAGATTCAGTAATTTAAAATAAATATTTATAGTGACGATTCAAAAGCGCTTCGGAGAAACTGTTCGTCATTTTATGTCTCAAGGTGACGAGCGCAATTGTAGTGCCGCTCAGAATTTTTGGGTTTCTCAAGAATCCTGAGCGGCACTGCTTTGTAATGGGCAGGGCGTATAAATTTCCATCAGCTGAACCTCGTGCTCGTCTCGTCCCTTTTTCATTAAAAAAAATAGTTATCTAGCATGGAGCTAGCGATTTAAGAGACTAAACTAAGAAATATTTTTCATCATATATAAACATTTTAAATTTAAAAACCCTGAGTCTGTGTTTAGTAGGTGCATATTATTTACTTAAAAAAACATTTTCATATTATGCACTAATTAAATTATTGTTTGAAGTTTAAAAATAATATAACAATTTAGTCTTATCTTAAATTTTTCTACTTTTAACTGACAGACAGATAGAAAGGCATATTTCCCTTATCACAGGCGAAAAAAATATTTACAATTTACATGATAATAGTATGAGAAGATTATATGATAATAAAATTAAATATTTAAACTGCAAATAATCTACAATATCAGTGTAAATTGGCCTTGGTAAAGCAAACATTCACGAATTTATTTAAGGACTTTCAAAGTTGTTGGATTTTTATTCATTTCATGTGATTTTAAAGATTTCAACATTTACTTATCTATAATAATACTAAACAATTTGTTATGTTTTTAAAGTGATAACCCTCACTTCTAGGATTAATCCTATGCGTATATAAATAAAATGTGTAAATAAATTTTTATGAACGATGCGGGACGCGAACCCACGACCTCTCGCGTTCCGTGCGAGTGCTCTGCCAACTAGTTATGTTTCTTTCTGTATACTCATATATATATAACTTATTGAAGGTCAAAACTACCACCCAGTCTAAAATGTTCAAAGAGTCTAGAACTCAAAGAGTTTCTTCTTTTTTTTTAACTTTCGTCACCATACAATTTAGTACAATAAGGCTTATTAAAAATGTAAATAGGCTTCGCTCCATAACCAATCTGTAGTATCATTAAGAAAGTAATTTATTATAGTAACTTTAATCACATAAACGATTTTTAACAATTTTTTAAACACATTTCTTTTATACATTTACTTTGGGATCATGTTCTAAAAGCATATAATATATCGCCCAACAAACGTATTACTAACTCGACTTACCGAGTCGTAGGCATAACAAGTTTAAGTTTGTTCCTTTGTCATAATATTTGCCACAGACATGAGAGAAACTCAGCGGGCCTCAATTTTAATAAAATTTTAATAACTCGCTCCATTCCTTATAAAAAAAGTAATTTATGCTGTCTTAAAAATTTCCCGTTTTAACAATTCCTTTTAATTTCTTACGGCCGTTCACAATATACTATCGACAGATAGAGATAAATTATTACCTTCTACTGTCAGTAATTAGCAGTCAATAATCTGAAGCTGTCCCAATATACCCGATAAGTCATTCTTATCGCCTTATATAGGGACGCGTGAATTGCAATTTCCATACAAACTTCTAGCGCTGGTAAGCTATACGTCGTCCCATTGAAAGACAGCGTGTACGGATAATGTGAGTTACCGTAGATAATTTTATTGGGACAGAAAAGTCAGCGATAGTTACGATTATTATCTCAAGTAAGAGATAGACTGAATATTGGGAACGGCCGTTAGTCGATCACGTTTGCCCAGTAGGTCAACTTTACTCACATCATTTGTATTTCTTCGCAGGTGTGCACACGATTTTTCCATTTCTTAACTCATCATACTTCAAGACATGAACTTACAATATACTAGTACATAGATGACCTAACAGCCCGATAATACGTGACCTTGTCCAGAATCGATGCCGTTGTGGTACCCATAATCTAGCCGGCATCCTGTGCAAAGGAGCCTCCCACTAGTACAAGGCAATTCCCAATGAACAGACATAAAAAATACATTAAGTCTATTATAGCGTACAAAGTCACGGGGCTTGCTTGTCGAATGTCACACTATTACGTCATATTGCATTGTAATTATTGTTATTGTTATCTCAGCTTGTAACTACCATCAAGGTCGACCCTGTACCTACTCTGATACGATTCTTATCTAGTCTTTGTTATGTACATACTATTTGCCGCATACAACCTCGCCCGTGGAAATTCCGTTATTGAAGTGATAACTTCCCGTGAGAGAGTGTGAGGCTCCTTTGCACAGGTTGCCGGCTAGATTATGGGTATTACCGAAACACAGTAATGTGTGAGCATTCAGCAGTCTGAAGGGCGCCGTAGCTAGTGAAATTACTGGGCAAATGAGACTTAACATCTTATGTCTCAAGGAGACGAGCGCAATTATAGTGCCGCTTAGAATGTTTGGGTGTATCAGTTACCATCAGCTGAACGTCCTGCTCGTCTCGGCCCTTATTTTCATAAAAAAAAGGGTAACGTGTAAACCGCTCTGTTACGTAACGCGTTACGGCGCCAGCCTGTTTTGCTTTTTTTTTTCTCACGCATATGACAGTGGTGGGCAGGTTCCTCCTCTCTCAGTCTAACAAATCCACAAAGGATCCCTTCTAATTCACAAGCCACAAATTTAATTATAATCCTTACCGTCTGGATGTGTGGCATTGAGAGGTTATAAGGTTTCCGTTGGATACCCTTCGAGTACGGAACCCTTTCAAACAAACATAGATCTTTAATTTAGTTCGTGACCCTTTTGAGTTGGACTGACCTTCGATTTAGTCAATACAGCAATTGATGTAAAGAGGTCTAATACAGAAGTTTCTACTTATGAAATCTTATACAGCGTGTTACGAAACCGGTCATAAAATAAACAATAATTTCGATGAGAGCAAATAAACTGAAATGTATTCATTAAGATGTTGTTAAAAGCGTAAAAAAGGTGCGAATGGAATGAGGATGTGCAGTTTGTAAGGTCAGCCAAAATAAGAATGTTATGTATCTTTTATTGGCTTACAAGCCTTGCAATTTATCTCCCAATATTCCGATATAAAATGTACAGTGTATCAAATGTTAATAATCTAAATTTGATCAAAATCGGTTCAGTAGTTGAGCCGTGAAAGAGTACAGACGGAGTTCTATGCGGAAGTTTATATTTATACCACATACATTTAAATATGATAGACAAAATGACATCCTGTTGAATACAAAACCCTTGATATAAGACATAAAGTCTAACCCCCTTATTCATAATGGTCCGCTAACTTTAAACAGCCGCTGAGGAGTGTTTTTTCTCATTCTGACTTAGGTAAATAGAAGAAGACAGAGTGAAAATTAGCAATGCTTTAAGTTAGCAGACTATTATGAATAAGGGGGTAAGTCCATTAAAATCAAAGCTAAATATGTTTTAAAATATGCAGGCCCGCTGGTACAACTTACAACCAACTTTTTTATCTAAAAAAAACACGGTTAAATAAGTTCAGAATATATCTAGAATATAAATAAAACACGAGTAAGAAATAACTTTATTTGGAAATGTCAAACAAGTATAAGTATATATTTAACTTACAAGTAATTCTTATCGTAAATGATATGTCACTTAACTATATTCTAATTAATACGCTTTCTGTTACCTATGCAATATATGCCTATATTAGCTGGAGAAGCTAGAATCTCTTATCTTCTGTAACAAACAATCATATTAAGATATTAAATGTTTGTTTGAAATAATTATCAACAATGGAGTCAGAATCTTAAATTGTTACTTTACAAAAAACATATTACCAAACACCCATATCCGAGAGATTTGCACATTAATGAATAATTAAATCGTTAATTATAAAATTTGTTTAACAAGATAAAAATACATTTTATACACCCTGTATTGTAGTGCCATTTAGCAATATCACAAGGATATGCAATATTGGATTGTATACTTTTCGAATTAGTGCCAACTTTATTGCAAATCCAATCTTACGTTAACGTTTAACCCCCTTATTCATAATGGTCCGCTAACTTAAAACAGCCGCTAAGGAGTGTTTTTTCTCATTCTGACTTAGGTCAATAGAAGAAGACAGAGTGAGAATTAGCAATGCTTTAAGTTAGCAGACTATTATGAATAAGGGGGTTAAATTATGGTCAATATTAGTTTTTTTTTAAATCAACTGTGTGTTAATTTTCTATTTCAAATATATATATAATTCAACACTTTCGTGTATTGTACGCAGATTTAGAAGCCTTGCAACACATTTTAGCCTCAGTTTGTGTATCCTATACGGGAAGCTAAAAAATGATTTATTAATAGGTAAATATGCTTCTTGTAAATAGCTTCTCTTCTTCTCTTCTAAAAGGTTCTAAATTGAGGGGTCATCTTATGAATTTCCCCATTATTCGAAGCTAAAATAAATACGCGCTCGGCGTCCCATTGTTTATCCAGTAATGGGCGGCAGTGATCTATTAATAAAGGCATGCATTGCTCATGTGATTCTTCTGATGTTCAAAGAGAATGAGTAAAATTACGGTGTGGTGAGACTTTACATCTAATTTGATCCCACGATTCAAATCACAATATAGTCATACATACATATAAACTTGTAAAATATTAAAACTTATACAAATTTAATGACAATGCATAGTCAAAGTCAAATAAACTTTATTCAATTAGGCTTAAACTAAGCGCTTTTTAATCGTCACTTTAAATATTACTTTTAAACTACAGAATCTACTATAAGTTCGGAAAAAGTTGATCTCATGAGAAGAACATACAAGAAACTCAACGGCCACTCTTTAAATCGAATAGATTATGTAACATTGGCTGTAAACACATAACAAATTAGTATGTAATGTGTTGATCCACATATGAATCGTGTTTAAAGTTAAAAACGTTTTAAATATAAAATATTACATAAAAAGTACTAAATAATCAACGGCATTAATATGTAAAAAGATTCATTTAAATTATTCTTATTCTTGATGGAATCGAGAATCGCGAGCGGCACTGCATTGTAATGGGCAGGACGTATCACATCCCCCCCGTCCGTTTATCACCGACATACTAAAATTTCCAGAATTATGTATATTATAAAAAAACGTAAAAAACCAAACACTATTATATTACATATTAGCCACATAATATTTAAAAAAATATATTTTATACTGCTATGTCAAAATAATAGCTTTTTACGAAATGCATTAATATAAATGTTTACATGAAACTTCAACAAAAATTCAAAAAATTGATTGTCTATCTCACCGAAATGAGTGCATCTGTTTTAAGGCTTTCAGTAATAAATTGTCTATTATAGAAAGTAACTTGGTGGTCTACGCAAAACTATAAAAAATCTGATTGTCCACGAAAACGCAATTCGCTTGTATCTATAAATAAAACCCTTTCATAGTACAACGTATCTTTACGTCATTGATTGACAGTCTCTTACCACTACCATAAAGGCTTTCCTGAGTTTGACCTGTTTAATTCAACCACAAAATCTATCAGATCAAAAATAACTAAAAATTGTTTTAATGTGTCTCCATTACTGTCAAAATAATCAATATAAATAGAAAAAACTGGATTAAATATGCGAAAACTTTTAAATGGTGTAAAATGTTCCCACTATAAAATGTATAGTAATAAGTTATTGTAACATTGTAAGTTTTCCAAATAAAATAAATTATTTAGTATCATAAAGCGCAAATTTTACAAAGTTAATTTAACGATACTATAAAAATAACATACGTACTTATAAATCTGTTATTTCCAGCAGTTGTATTTACGTCTGCTTTTGCACAAATACAGCTTGTAACTGAACAACAATCTGCGCACAATTGTCGCTCTATTATCTCACCTATTATACAGGCTGCTGTATATTCATTTAATTTTTACAATATTTTATTTCAATCTCTTGTTCTCGAATCGTGGGAGTGAATTTAAAAACCCTTATCTCCTGCCGATTGGGTTCAATTTTGTATAGGTACACATTTAGATCGAATTTAACAATAAATTGTTCTAAGTGCTCGCGAATGAGAAATACATTGCTTCAGCACTTATGTGAACCTTGTGAAATAATAATAAATATCTATTTATTTTCTCCTCACAAAGATCTTTAAGCTAAAACAGTACCGTATTGTTATATTTTCAACAGCTGGTATAATGTGAGGAGCTGGTGTCTGAAGTAGGTCGACCTGTATTACAGATCACCAGGACCTCACCCCTAGATATAAGGGTCACAATTATTAAAATAGTACACATCTGTACTAGTAGCTAGAGAAGCATTAAAAATAACAATAGATTACTTTAAACTTGTAAATTACTAGCAATATAATGTAAAGTGTGCGTGTGTGTTGTTGTTTATTGTGTGAGTGTACTCTACTCTCAGTATAAGTACCAGTGGGAGGCTTCTTTGCACAGGATGCTGGCTAGATCATGGGTACCACAACGGTGCCTATTTCTGCCGTGAAGCAGTATTGTGTTTCGGTCTGAAGGGCGCCGTAGTTAGAGAAATTACTGGGCAAATGAGACTTAACATCGTAGGTCTCAAGGTGACTTGCGCAATTGTAGTGTCGCTCAGAACTTTAGGGTTTCTCAAGAATCCTGAGTGCTACTGCATGGGCATGGCGTATCTATCACCATCAGCTGATCGTCCTGTTCGTCTCGTCCCTTTTTGTCATAAAAAAAGTCTTTATTAACAAATCTTTCATTTTACTTGCAATATTTAACCCCCTTATTCATAATGGTCCGCTAACTTTAAACAGCCGCTTAGGAGTGTTTTTTCTCATTCTGACTTAGGTCAATAGAAGAAGACATAGTGAGAATTAGCAATGCTTTAAGTTAGCAGACTATTATGAATAAGGGGGTATATCTTTAAATAACAACATTCAATAACACTTTATATGTATATTATAATATTACTTTATTTAGTTTCATTAGAATTCTTCTATATACATTGTAAATACTGTGTTTGTTGCAAATGAATGTCTCTCTTTCTTTCTCACTTTTGTTTTTTTTTTTTTCATTTTAGTTTCCCCTATTTTAGTATTGACTATTCTTTTATCAGAGATGAGTTGGCATGTTTCTAGTTTTCCACCTTATTAGCATACAAGCATCAATTAGCATGCCTAAGTTAACTACAGTATCAGTTACTTTGCTCTAAATAAATGGAAATATTTATTAAATATTTTATATTTTGTGAAATACCTAGTAAATATTATCGTTGACTAGCTGACCTGACAGACGTTGTTCTGTCAATAAACGGTTCGAGAGATATGGTAAATGCGTGGGTGGGATCGTGATCACAACAAACTATATGTGTAAATCTTCCTTGAGCTTCAACGAATCTATTACAAAAGATTTCATTGAGATCGGTCTACTAGTTTAGGGAGTTGTTAGGGAACATACAAACATACATTCTCTTTTATATATATATAGATTATATAATGTATTATAAAGAGGCATCTTTTGTATAGTTCGTACGTCTTGTGGCCTTTTTTAACCAACTGCAAAAACGGAGGAGGTAGTCAATTCGTTTATGTTTGTTACCTCAGAACTTTCGACTGGGTGAACCGATTTTGATAATTCTTTTTTAATTTTGATAATTAGTTTTTTGCACTAAAAAGTATCAAAATAATTGCGTAATTTTATACAATCTACTTAATTAACCTAAAGTATTAGCATAAACAATAACCGTAACTAGTAAGTTACGGTTATTGTTTTTTATGTACGCAAAATTGCTGTGAGAGTTTCTTGCGCCGCTTCTTCTCTCTCAGAGCGCCATTTGTTTCCGAAGCGGTAGTAGTGTCTAGTTAATTGGAAATTACATCAAAAATAATTCAAAACGAATCAATTTTGAGAAAATAAATGAATGTATGTATGCATTTATAAATGCCTGAATTCTTTTATAAAATATGCGAACGTATCTATGTTTGAAGTTTATTCAATCACGCCCAAATGGCTGAATGAATCTTAATGAAATTTTAGCTGGATCGGAGTTTTATTAATATTATATCACCGTGGACGAAGTCATGGGTAAGAGCTTGTAATTAATTTATTAAATACACTCATAAAATGAATAACGCCTACTACTCGGCTAAGTCGAGTTACTAAGTCTTTCGTGGGGCGATGTAAATGCTTTTACAACAAGATCCCAGATAATTTTCAAAACAAATGTATTACGTTATCCAAAAGAATTGCTCTAAAACATTTGTGTGGTAAAGGTTACTATAATATAAATGACTTTCTTAATGATACCGCAGATTAGAAATGGAGCGACCGCCCTAAGGCTATTAAATAATAAGTTTAATTGTACAATGTTAATTTGGATCATATTTTTTTTATAAAAAAAAGCCCGCTGAGTTTCTTACGCCCATTCTTTTTACTTTCAATATGATGTCACATCTTATCTATATATATAAAAATGAATTGCTGTTCGTTACTCTCGCTAAAACTCGAGAACGGCTGTACCGATTTGGCTAATTTTGGTCTTGAATTATTTGTGGAAGTCTAGAGAAGGTTTAAAAGGTGAATAAATAGGAAAGTGCTGCTAAATTAGATAAAAACAACAAATTTGTTTTTCCTTTGATGTGTCCATACATAATTTCTATGAGAGAATTTATTGACGCACGGTTTGACAATTCTGCTGGGAAACAATTCCATTACGACAGCAGGATGGATATTTTACGAAGTAATTTTTGATGTTATGATATATTATTGACAAATTCATATAAAAATTATTTTATTTATTATATACAGAACAACGTTTGTCGGGTCAGCTAGTTTTGAATTAAAATATTTGAATTTGAAATATTTCTAAAATTCTAAAACAATACACGCTGTATAACGGCGCAATAATGTTTCTAGTACAATAGGATTTCGATGCAATTATCTTGATAAGTAAAACTATGCGGGCTTACAGTATTTGTAATATGTTGATAATAACATGTTTTACATTTTAATGGTACCAAGAACACATAATGATGAGAAACGGTTCATTTCAATAGGACTCACAAAACTCTCTTTGACAAATTAATTTGAAAACAGAACCTGTGACATCTCGCGTTCTGTGTGAGCGCTCTTCCAACCGTTCGAGTGACGTATCGTTGATAAATCTTGTATGCTTTGTTCAACTCTCAGGTTGTGGCTTCATCTACAGGATCTACTTTACAGTTGATATGATGACCTGCTCAACCCCAATATTTGCATATTAGGAATTTGACTTGAGATGTCGCTCTTGTAAATCTAAACAATATGTTATGTTTTTAAAGTGATAACCCTCACTTCTGGGATTAATAATTACACAAATTAATTTGAAAACAAACCTGAGAGTTGAACATACACATATCAAGATTTATTAACTCGAACGGCTGGCACAGTAGAAGAGCGCTCGCGAGGGTAACTACTCCCGAGGGTTATAACTTTAAAAAAAGTAACAAATGATCTCTTTGGCAGGTTATTACTTTCTACTAGACATAGAGAATTGTACGCGCTGGTTGTAAAAGGCATAAATTTTCTCAAAATTTATTCCTTTATAATTCTTTTTTCTGTCATTTCTAATATACTAGATACTACTACCGCTTCGGAAACAATGGCGCTCTGAGAGAGAAGAAGCGGCGCCAGAAACTCGTCCAGCATTCTTTTTTTTGCGCTCTTTTTAATTAAATATACAACATTGTACTGTCATTGCTATTGCTATAAAATAATCATAATCTGGTCCCAGGCTGTTGGATCACTTAGATATTTACGACAGTGCAATTTTTTTATAAAACCTTTAAATTTATTTATAGATAATGCCTGAACAGTGGCTGGGACTTTATAAAGTGTATACATTTACCCTTAAAGCTATTTACTCGTATGTATCTTATGAAGCCTACTAGAATTAGTTACAAGCAATCCCTTATTTCTAGTGTTATAATAATGAAAATCACTATTAAGAGCAAAAAGTACACCTCAGTATCAGCTAGTCATTTGACCGCGCAGAGAAGCCCTGTATCTAATACCCTGTAATATGCTAGATTGTTTTTATAAAAAAAAAGTTCCAGCCACTGTTCAGGCATTATCTATAAATAAATTGTGCTGTTGTGGTAACCATTATCTAGCCGGCATTCTGTGCAAAGAAACCCCCACCGGCAAAATATCATTTATCAGTAGGTGAAAATAACGGTACCCTAAAATGTAACAAACATGTTGATACAATGATATCAATTACTTTGTTTATAATTGAATCATCTGTCTGTCAAATGGTCATAAACGTAACGACTCTATAAACATATTTCGCTTAGATCATTTATGCGTCGAGATAGACTATGATAGCTATGAAAAAAAATGTGTTGAGAGTTTTTTTTAAAGTTATACTTCTTTAGGCAATTTTAAGATGCGCGCGCAGTACTGTAACCCAAAAGTAACAGGTTGAAGTTGGTTCTTAAAATTTTCTGACATTTTTTTTGGTTTCTTCTTCCGTAAGGCCGTATTCGTTTTTTAATAATTAACTGTCACAGTCATCGTTGCAAAATTTTTACAATATTGTTCTTTCTACAAACGTAGAATAGCACGAGGAATAAATAATTTTAAGGATTTTTGCTTCGTTAGGCTAAATTCCTGCGTGCATACATATATATATATGTACACACACACACTCTTTTTATTAGGAAAAGCAAAAAACTATAATTTACATAGAAGGTACATAAAGTAATTACATATACCTAAGATTAAAAAAATCTGAGTCAGATACGCTATCCACATAAGATGTGCGTGTATGTGTGTATGTAAAACTTTGAGGTATACAATGCTAAGTACATAGAAAAAGAGTTATACAAAACTAATTGAAATTAAAGAGAAATAAATAATGTTCAAAATTATGGCTAGTTGGAGTAAATTAAATTTACAACAATTATGAATACAGAAAAAAGAAAACAAAAGAAATAATTATCTACACAAATGTACACTAAATTATGACTATATTTACAATGATAGACCTTAGAGCCTGTCCAGATGAAGCGTTTTACGCGCGAGTTCACTCGCGCGTTTTGATTTGTATTGCGTCCAGATGCGGCGTATCACGCGCGTTCTCGCGCGCATGTGTTGGAGACGGATTTGAGCAGTTAAACATGGACTCGGATACAGCGGTTGTGTTGTGGCTTGCATACCGTCGATGGAGACGTCGTAAACAAAGAGAAAGTCGACGATTTAACGTACATCCCATTCTACGTGATAGAATGACGCATAGTATGTTTATAACTTTATACCCAAAACTCAGAGAACATAGTGAAAAGTTTTTCAACTACTTTCGGATGTCAATAGCATCGTTTGATAATTTACTAGAAATTATCAAAGAAGATTTGTCTCCATGTCAAAATTATATGGTACGGGATACTGTTTCTGCAGAAGAAAAACTCGTGATTACTTTGAGGTAATATTTTTTATTGCTTTAGTAATACCTTAAGTAACAATTATAAGCCCAATTAACAAAAATAAAGAATTTAAACAAAATTAACAAAAATTAGGAATCATCATTCTTATATAATATAGGTAGGTACTTAAGATTTAATTTAATTATCGTATAGTTCCATTAATTCAGATTCATTGGAATCTTGTGTAGATGCCGGTGAAGGGTGTTTGTAGCTAGACGTCGTTGGTGGTCGTGACGCAGTGCAATAACCTCGATTGTAAGTCGAAAAGGTTTCAGGTGGAAACGAAGATGTTGAAGGGTCTGTTGTGGTATATCCTGTTTCTCCAAAATAATCTCTCTGTCCACGTTGTGTCATTCCTGTTTGGTAATGATATTGTGTCGAAGGTTGGTAGTCGGAACGAGCTGCTGCAGGTCTAAGACACAGAGCTTGTTGAGCTTGAAGTACTTTCATTAATTCAATTTTTGTTTGAAGTCTGTTTTCCTCTGGTACTTTAAGAAGCTCTTTGTGTAAGGACAAACAAAATAGTTTGTCATCATCTGACTCTATTTGGTTTGTTGCCTGTGGCTGATTCCCAGATGCTAAATTTGTTTTTATGATTGAGAGGAATTCTTCGTCAGCCGCATTTAGTTTTTTCTTCTTTTTTGCCTGACTACGTGGAGGTCTCATCACATCTTCCCCATCGCCAGAAAACTCCTGTTCTTCAGTTGCAACACACGCGGTGTTGATGTTGCTCTCAGTTATTTTATTCCGTGTCGATCTTTCGAGAAACATCAAACGTTCAAAATAAATATATTTGGCTTTGCCGGAGGCTCCTGATCCAGACGGTGTGGTTTTCTTCTTCTTCATTTCTCTCACAAAGCCATCACGCAACCCTTTCCACTTCTTCTGCAATAAAGTACCTGTAAATAATAAAAAGATCGAAATAAAATAATAATAATTATTTTACTTTCTTTTCAGATATTTGGCCACAGGATGTTATTTTGCGGATCTGCATTATGCCTACAGATTAGGAAAGTCTACAGTTATCGAAATAGTACAGAAAACCTGTTACATCATGTGGAACAAACTGCTAAACATAGTAATGAGACAACCAACGAAAGCTAAATGGAAAGAAATTTCGAAACAATTTCAAAAATACACAAATTTTCCAAACTGCATCGGTGCCATTGACGGCAAGCATATCCGTATTATAAAACCTAACGATTCTGGGTCTCTTTACTATAACTATAAGAGTTATTTTTCAACTGTTTTGTTGGCCGTATGTGATGCAAATTATTGTTTTATTGCAGTGGACATAGGCGCATATGGAAAAAGTAATGACTCCACAATTTTTAAAGACTCTATTTTATATAAAAAACTTGTCGAGAAAACTTTAGATATTCCAGATCCAAAGCCAATATCGCAAACAGATGCAACCCCCTTACCTCATGTCATAGTAGGAGATGAGGCGTTTAGTCTGTCTGAAAATATAATGCGCCCTTACTGCGGTAGATCTCTAACAACCAAAAAAAAAATTTTCAACTATCGCTTATCCAGGGCCCGGCGTTACATTGAATGTTGCTTTGGCATCTTGGTAAATAAATGGAGAATATTTCATAGACCGTTGAATGTGGATATAGAATTTGCAATAAACATAATTAAGGCTTGTTGTGTTCTCCATAACTACGTAAGGTTAAGGGATGGCTATAGGTATGATCACACTCTCTACGAAACATCTCTGAATAATTTGAACAATGAGGCAGTGAGGCCTAATGCGAGATCATTGAATATAAGAGATAGATTTGCTGACTATTTTGTAAACGAAGACAAACTCCCTTGGCAAGATAAAATGATATAGTTTAACAATGTAAAATCTATGCAAATAATAATATTATTTAATAAAGTATTATTTACTTACCTAAAGTTTTTTTTTTCTCTTCGGAATCACCAACTTCACAAAAAATTTCCACTATTTCTTCCCAGTTCCTACGTTTAATGGTTCTATTAGAATAATCTGATGATTCCATGTCCCATAGAGCTACCCTTTTCTCAATTTCGTCGATAAAAAGTTCCGTGTCAAAGTTATCACGCTCCATTTTGAACCAAATACGTCCACTCGCCACGGACACGCGCGTAGTACTGGACGCAGCACAGGCCCCCGAGTACCTCGACTCGCGCGGCGCTCGCGCATGGGACGCGCGAGTCGAGAGTCCCGCTCATTGCACGCGTTTTACGCGCGAGTGAGGAAACGCGCGTAGGCATCTGGACGGGATGTACGTAGCTCTAGTACCTCGGTTACGCGCGAGTGTCAACGCGCGAGTGAACTCGCGCGTAAAACGCTTCATCTGGACAGGCTCTTAGAGTTAACCTCTATTTTGAGCAATGCACGCACACTAACTCAGTCTACGCGAGCCTTTGGTGGCAAGAAATTAATTATTAATTATTATATTTAATAATTATATTACATATTAATTATTGCCACTCTTTTCAATAAAAGGATTTAGTTAGCTTTTATGCCGACGGTACGGGGTCGAGGGAAAATCTGCGCCGGATTTCCGGAACGTACTACTGTTCCGGACTACTGTGTCATTAATAAACGGATAGTAAAGTTATTCCAAATTTAAAACTTTTCGTCTCTGTCTTACCTTTGTCACTAAAGAATTACATGACAGGGAGAAGTAATTTTAAACTTGGAGTAACTTTTCATTGCGTTAATTAATAATTGATAATTGACAGTTTAAGCATATTGTGTAAAGTTCAGATTAAGTTACAGAAGTAAACTTATGTTATCACTTTAAATATCATATTTAATTAGAGAACTCTATGCGTATTATGAAGACCGAGCCTTTCTCGGATTTTTAAGAAGGTACAAAGCTTAAAATAATACTGATAGGGCATCTGGATTCGAACCGGGTCTTCTGCTTTCCGGAACACCCAATGTCCCATCTGTGCTATTATAATCTTGTATATAGTGTCGAAATTTACCTTTGTATACTAATGTTATTATAGCTGTTTCTCATTTAAACACGGATAAAACTACATTTTTTTAATTGAAACCTAGCTAGATCGATTTCTCGACCCCGTAACTACCTGTATACTAAATTGCATTAAAATCGTTGGAGCCGTTTCCGAGAGTCAGAATATATATATTACAAGAATCGCCCTTTAAAATATATAATATAAGATATGAATTTTACTATTGTGCCTCATTTTAATATTTAAGAATTTTGAACCTCGGTTTTAACCTCTTATTTTATTATAGAATATATTTTTTTGTAAAATACATAAATAACATTCGTACGTCAAATGATTCAGAAACGATGTAAACTATACGCCCTTAACATATAAATAATACTTATCATATCTGATTACAGACTCCTGGTGTACAGAAAGAGAAAAGACTACATGCCCTTGAAGGGCGGAGAAGATCTGAAATTGTTATCACGAAGACCGTACACAGAACTCAAGGATATTAACGGCTCTTCGAACCCCAGGCAACGGTGAATACAACTCCCAAAGTCCATCACCTGATTTACTGACGAAAATATAGCAGAAATTATGGCTGTTATAATTAATGTTTAAGTCAAATTTAACGTTAACAGTAACACAGACTCTAACATAGACTGCGGAATGTGTTGCACCATCGTATTCCTTGGTATAGTTAAAGTTTAAAAGTGAAATATCAAGTCAATATCGAATATTTATTAAAAACTTTTGTCAGGTCGCTATTTAACATTAACAATAGCTTTAACCGGCGAAAATGGACGGTTAGGGCTAACAGTTAAAGTTATGACGTCATCTAAAAATTGTCAAATGGTGCAACACATTTTTTGCTTAACCGGTACTTTAACATGTTTGTTATTGCTAAAGTTAGTCGGTACAACCCAGTCAAAATCTTTCAAAGAGATTTTGTAAAGCATTATCACTCTTATAAGGTCGTCAACAAACCTTACTGCAGAGTTGGCCTTGTCAAAAGGTCTGTTGGCAAACCCAGTTTTGCGGGTACATGGATGACGAAAAACTCTTGACTTCAGTGTGAATTAAGCTCGCGGACCGAAATTAAAATTAATTAATACCACCCTCCCTAAACTTAAAAAAAAATGCTCGTTGACAAAGACTGAAAATTAATTCGGGTAAGAACAGCTGTCAATATAACATTCTATTTCTATTGGCATTAAAACGTTGTCCATTTTACCAGGGGTTACAAAACCTCGGTATTTGTTTAATTTATCACATTTTATGTCATAATGAATGAATGAAATTACATCATATGAAAAAGGAAATTGAGTTGCAAGTCATAGTAAAATGATTATTATTCTTTCTCTAAAAAAAAACTTAGTCTCTACTACGTTTTTAAACATTTTAATAAGGTTTTCTCTAGTGATGACGCATTGAAGTGGCGCGTAACACGTAACTTGTGACTTGTCTACGCAACAGGCAAGACGACCTGGCTTTTAATATTAAATTCATTGAGTAAGCTTCCATAAAATGTCTAAAACCTGCCTGGGTATATTCTAATTCCTTCATAACATTGAATGTACCACCACTTTTAAATTTTTTCAAACAAAGAGTGTAACGAAAAACTTCTGCTGGCACTTTGAGAGTTTATATTCTGTCAGACTTTTGTCAGTATTTTGGCTCAAACTGAATTCTGCGACATGCAATGTTAAACAGGTCAGTGCAGGCAGTGTCAAGCATGAGCACGTCAGATCATCGTCATGATCGTCACGTCTATTAGCCATATCAAAACCATGTAGGCCACGGCTAAAATATACATCCAAGCAAAGAATTATATGTATACTACTAGATAAGAAGTGAGGAATAACAATTATGTCGCAATTGTGGATCGCGCGGGCGGGCAGAGAGGAGAGTAGGTATTTTGAATATGCCTTGCAAACGCAGATTTAGTAATAAAGACATTGTTATATTGGTCACTTTAAACAAAATCGGTGTTAGTTTGTTGAAAACAACGTTCACGGCTTACAAAACAGTGCAGTGGACTAAACGATTACTTAAAGCCACAACTTGTCTAATAGTATACATAGAAGTCTATGCATCCAAGTGCTTATGACAGGTAATCAACAAGCTAAAAAATTACGGCCGGTCCAAAGGTTACGCACACCTTACTATCGTTTGTGTCAAATTTGTGGAGAACAATCAGTTAAGTGGTTTTCGTATTTTTCAATTTTTTTGTTGTTTTATCGTAGGGATATTGCTGTGGCAAACTTTGATGCCACTCGAAATAAAATGTAGTTTTGACTTCAAATAAGCAAGGTCACCTCTGCAGAAATCTACGAGTATGTTGACGACCGTTTGACATATATATCCATGACAACTGACAACTGACAAGTTACTGTCAAACGTAACGCTGGTCACGGAATAAAAGAAATAACGCTCCTGTATGTGGAGACCATAAATATTTTATATGTCTAGATAGAGTCTCTTGCTGCTAGACAACTGATGAAAACAGGACAGGCTTATTGCTTTAGTGTGCGTGACAAGCAAAGTATTAAAAGCGATTTGTCACTGTGTGTTACCGAAATAGAGGTTAACTGTCACAGCTGTTACAGTCTATCTAAACGTATAAATGAGGTTGAGACTGTTAAATCTCTTTTTAATCCTGAATTATTTACCAAATTAATATTATGTTGAATTCTACAAAGCGTTTAAATATTGGCTATTGACGTTCAAGCTGAGGCGAATCTCGCACAGGACGCTGAAAGGCATATCATTTATATTTAGATTCTCGATAGAAAAATATTTTTTTGAAATCGTAACTAAAGGTACGTACAGACTGATGAAACGTACCATGAAATGTATTGTTCTACAACGGTAGAACAAACAAAAACAGAACGCTGTTTGCTGCAACCGTGGACGCATAGCGCGCTCATAAAGCGCATTACTACGAACCTCCCGCGTGCGTCTGTTTCCGCCAATCAGCCGCGAACGCGCCCGTTTCTGTTCGTTCAAAAACCGAGATTTCGCTCGCACAAAACGTCCAAACTATGAGAAATTGTTACAAAGTGAAGTTAAAAACCTTTTATGATACGATGTCTGCATTAATGTATCATCGGGCGAATTCTTTCATTGCATGATACATTTCATGTTACGTTTCACAAGTCTGTCCGCACCATAAGGTTTGGCTATTGTTAACTGTAGCTGAATAAGAATCTCAAAGATTAGGAAAGTTTCTATGCAACTCGCACATAAATTTGTAACCGTCTGTAATTTTTCCTACCGATTTCGGTTAAAATTTTGCGGGATTCGCTTCTCTTTGGATGGAGCTAAAATATTTTTGTTCTAATAGACACGTTTTAAGTACGTTGCAAATAATGCTCAAAGATATTTGTGTTATTGTTTTAAATAGTAAATAATAAATTGAAACCATAATCACACATATACGTCAGTATACTTGTTATGGACGCAACCCCCTACCATTGTATCTTGTTAGCGAGATGTAATCGAGTTGTAAACGAGTGTTTTATATCTGTGTCATATTTTATATTCTTGCGTTAGGCTCTGGTAATTTTTATTGAAGACTAGTAATAATAAAAGTATGATTTGACGTTATATGACGTTAAGTGATTGAATTATTTTATCTACAAAGTTCATGTGTTTTGTAAATTCAAAAGAATTGGTAAAACTATTAAATTTGCATTGTTGAATTAAAAATTGCCTTTGGTATTGAAAAATTGCCTAATATTAGATAAATCGGTTAAAGATAATGGTTAAAATGTAAAATTAACATCAATCCCTCCCTTATAGACGATGGATGAAAATTATATAAATTAACAAAAATCTTATTTTGCAAATTGAAAAATGAAATATTTTTATCAAATTAATGTATTATCATCGGTTATTGATAAATCTACGAAGTTTTACGAAATCTGGCCGTTTAAAGTGGGTCAAAATCGCGCCCAAATGAGTCGGTTACAAACAAACATACATACAAGTGAAGCTAATAAATATATTATGAATATAAAACTTCTTGATCTCCTTAAGAATAGGTATTATATTAGAATATGATAAAAAGTTTTATTGTGATAATCAATATTTGTTTAGTGAAGATGTAACCAATGTTACTTTAAATTTGGATAAGGAATAGTAAACCTGATAATAATTGTATAAAACCCTTTCGCTTTAAGTTCGCAAACTTCTTGTGATTTCTCTGGAGGATGAATCAATATAGTATTTTCTCTTCATCTCTCAACCGAAGTCACCGCTGAAAATGTTTAACTGGAAAGAACAAAACGCCATGACAAATAAGTAATGTTTAACCAGATAATGTAAAAATTCAGTTAATTACACGCGTTTTAATATTCTAACAAGTATTTTATTTAATTGTTTTAAATAAGTTAGTACTGCTTCCATATAAAAAGGTTAATAATAAATTTCTACGAATTTTAGATTGTTTTTGACAATCAAAGAGGTTTCGTATATTTTGCAATACACAGAAATGTCATTATTATTGACAATCTCGATTATAGATGTCAACTCGAAAACAAATGGTAGGGGTTGGTTTGAAGGAGTTCGTATTACGCCAGTTCTTTATTGTGCTGTGAAAACTCAAATGT
This sequence comes from Leptidea sinapis, assembly GCF_905404315.1. Classification (NCBI taxonomy): domain Eukaryota; kingdom Metazoa; phylum Arthropoda; class Insecta; order Lepidoptera; family Pieridae; genus Leptidea; species Leptidea sinapis. Next base: position 1,142,405 of record NC_066268.1, read on the forward strand.
ATATAGTTAGGTACCTATATATATTATTTTTTATATAAACAAATGCTTATAAGTGAGTGGTGCGACCAAAAAGTCAAGATATACGATTTTTAAGATCGACGAATGTTAGATAGTTTAATTTAAATGTAGTAACAAATTTCCATTTATGATTTTAAAGTATTGACTTCTGATATACGGAACGGGTAGGTCAAAGGTTTTATTGTTCTAACAGTCAGTTTTAATTTAGCCTATTAAGTATATGTGTCCTTAAGAAAATCATGTGAAAGATAAATTTTATTATCATTGCAATGGATAGCTTTGTGTTCATACTAAAATTATACAAGCATATTTATCAGAACTAGGTTATAGTCATTGGAACGTATGTTTTCTGAAACTTTCAACATTGAACTGAATGAAAAAATCCAGTTTAAACTACGGACTAGTAAAAAAATACGGACTTGTGTCACCTTACATAACAGTGTAGCACCAAAACAAGCCGATTAACGTGTAAATACATAGCTCCACGCACACACTTACACTACAACAGGCCGATAGGCGGCCATTATGAGAATTGTCATCGTCTGTGACAGATCAGTTTGCGTCTCAATAAAATATTATAAAAATGGCGTCGTGCGCTGTGAAAAAGTGTAAAAACGATACTAGGTATATAAGTATTTGTGGCCATATATGATTATTTAAGGGAGAAAAAATTGTGTAACTAATATCCCCCGTAACCGCACACACACTAGCATAAAGTTGCTTCACTTGCTAATATCACGGCGCGGAGTCCTTCTTTTTTTACTCGTCCGTTGTTTAAACTAGTTTACTTCTGTCGCGTAAAAGGTATAATTTCGGTCAATGACCTGTTTCTTTCCCTTGTTTGGCCGACTTTGAGTTTAAACTAACAGAAAAAACAAGTTGTAGCAAAGAAAATTGTATTGTGTATTTATATAAAGCATTCTCTGCATGTATATTCGTTGTGTGTCAAATACTTACCTTATTTTCGTCAAGAAACTCGAAGCAATAATTGTATACCTACGTTATACGTATAGGCTCGGTTTGAAATCACATTTTGACATTTACGTTGTTATATTATTACCTTATGAGCTTTAATAGTGACGTTAACATTGATATATATTTTGAATATATAACACTAAAAGTGTTGTATTTTTTTTTAAATCATGACATTTTTGATATAGGTAGTATTTTAAATCTCATTTTTATGTGGATGGAGCTTGGAGCTACAAAAATCTCTTATAAATAAATAAATAATAATAACTCGAAACACGAACCTGGTGCGAAATGTCGAAAAATCTTATTTTAAATCACTTCTCTTGTAACAAACCCGGATAGCAAAGGAAACTTATTTTAATCGCAAATATGATTTAAGCTTTGATTTATTTATTACATTCATTATTGAAACTATTAATAATGTAGAATAGGCACACCTTGAATAATTGAGTTGTAGGTTTAACTTCGTTAACTACACAGGAAATCTTATGAATCAATGCAGTAAGGCTAGATCTATAGAGCTCACTCTTTACTTAGGTAAAGCTTAAGTTATTAATATTGTGATAAAACGCGAACTTGACTTTTGTATTGGGCTGTCTTAGTTTAAGCTCCGAATAATTTCAGCTGTCAAAATGACTAAAAACGAAATCAAAGATTCTACTAAGCTAACACTCAGCTAAGTATAACGTAAGTAAAGCCTGAGCAAAGTCTAAGTGCGCACTCAACCTTATTTTCCGAAGCAGACTTTTTGCGAAACGTTTATGCAACAGAGTTTTGTGTTTTCGACTTTTAATGTGAACCAATTTATCACTTCTGTAGGAATTTGAAAATGGCAACATGATCTTAAATGATAATTTCTTTCTTGAACATCAAACCTGAATAGATTCGGAATTCAATTGCTTTAGTTTTTAGTAATTTGGGTCAGCGAGAAATTCATTTTTGCTTATCGTATACTTTATTTAGAAAAAAAATGTGACCTACAGATGTACAATGAAATGAATTATTAAGGGGTTTTTCACGCCCAGAACTACGTGCTAAATGTGTATAGTTGTATGTAATACGATGAGTATTATTAGTAATAAACATTAGTTTTAAGTAGATAATTTTATATGTATGTGTTTCTTTGTTGTATAGTCAGCGACTTAGCATTCTATTCTCAAGACATAAAGTTGTATTTCGTGTGACAATTAGAACCTTGATATAAACCTTCCCTTAAGATCCTTGATTGATGCAAACCATCTTTGATTTGAAAAAATCAGTGATCCAGCAAGTCATTTTAGTATAAATATGCTCTCGACAACTCGATGTATTTAATTGTTTCATTTCAAATAAAAATAAAGAATCTATCTAAACTTTGTTAAATATTTATTTACAATCCTATGTCAGTCGAAGCACTTCATAAGACGAATATTCTCCATTGAAGTTTGACTCACTAGGTGCAATTGCTTAGAAGTTTCAATAAAAGCAAAGGATTGAAGATATAGTGATTCAATAATGGCTTAGATAGTAAAATTATATCTTTTACAAACTCCGCACAAAATACAAGTAAAATTTGACGTTATATGGGGCACTTCTAGCTCTCTTCTCACCAAAGAGTTATGCTAGAAACGATTGCTTAAATATATATATATATATATATATATAATACATTAATCCATTAATATTAATAAAATCGTTACATGGTTTTCGGCGCGTACCAATTAATTAAGGTCTTGTATCGTCTGTTTATACATTGAAGGCTTAATATAAGACGCTTTGAAGAAAATAAGTCTTCGAGCGGTATTGCTAAATTGTTATTTCTTGATACTGGACAATTTTTTTTAATTGGTAATTTTATCCTGTGTTTTGATCACTGGCGCCATCTGGAGGGGATTGAGAAAACTTGCCATTTCTTATAGTTTTACTGTAAGTCTGTTAAACGACATTACTAACACAATTAAGTCATTATTTATGCTATCTAAATACATCGATATGTCACAATCATATTACTTATTTCTATTACTAGGATAGAAAAGTCAATCTTTTTAATTTCTTGTCAGGTAGATATTCCTTATTACCATTTATGTAGGTACAGTTTATATGTATTTGCATTTATTTGAGAAAATGTGATTTCAAATACGATGATTGAGAATGCATTAGTGAATTTTCCTATGATTTTAAAATTAAGTTTTTAGTAGATCAATTTGTATATACGCCATCAATCATTATGTATTATTAGAATTTGCGGAAATAAAATGTTTAAATATATCTTTGCTGTTTATTTTGATTTTGACGTTAAACTGACGCCCTGCCCATTACAATGCAGTGCCACTCAGGATTCTTGAAAAACCCAAAATCTCTTGAGCGGCACTACAATTGCGCTCGTCACCTTGAGACACTTATGTCTCTTAACATCTTAATGTTAAGTCTCATTTGCCTAGTAATTTCACTAGCTACGGCGCCCTTCAGACCGAAATACGGTAATTTTTATACATTACTGCTTCATGGCAGAAATAGGCGCCGTTGTGGTACCCATAATCTAGCCGGCATTCTGTGCAAAGGAGCCTCCCACTGGTGGATGCAGTATCTAATCCCGCTGGGAACTTTACGGTTTTTTCAGGTAAGGGTATTGTAATTTCATACCCTTAAATCATAAGTCTAGATAGACTATAGAGTTAACTCTAAACTCGATTTTTTTCACGCACCATTCGCGCACATTTACACAAAGCGTCATACAAATCGCGAGTGTAAGACGTAGCTTGTCACGCACACTAAAGTAAAAAACCTGACCTGTTTTTATCTGTTCTCAACAGCAAGATACTATCTAGACATATAAATTATCTAAGATAATCCCTACAACGGAGCGGGGGTATCGTCAGTGAATCGATATAGATATTGACTGACGCAATCCCTACTCCCAGCGTCTGAGCGTCCGACGCTGGGTTTGGCGAATGGTCTAGGGGAGTTCCATTAAAGTTACCAGTGGGAGGCTCCTTAGCACAGGAAGCCGGCTAGATTATGGGTACCACAACGGCGCCTATTTCTGCCGTGAAGCAGTAATGTGTAAGCATTACTGTGTTTCGGTCTGAAGGGCGCCGTAGCTAGTGAAATTACTGGGCAAATGAGGCTTAACATCGTATGTCTCAAGGTGACGAGCGCAATTGTAGTGCCGCTCAGAATTTTTGGGTTTTTTGAGAATCCTGAGCAGTACTGCATTGTAATGGGCATGGCGTATCAATTACCATCAGCTGAACGTCCTGCTCGTCTCGTCCCTTATTGTCACAAAAAAAAAAAGTGACCCCCTAAACAAGGCCATTGCACTATCCTTCACGAGGTTGCCGTCCGTTTTTTGCCAATTACCTTTGTAGAGTCCCAAATATTTACGGCAATTGGCTAGAGAAAAACCTCTGGCCAACCCACAACCTTTACCCACTCCAACTCCCTTCCTCCCTCCCTTCCTCCTTTACTTCACCTCATGTGGTCGTGAGGTCGAAGACTCATTACACTAATGGGTAAGAGACATTCGACCACCCACGTGTTTGTGCCATGCGTGGTTACCCGTACGGAGGGAGCAGGGAGTCCTGGTGGTTGAGCGGATAGCGGGTCGGTCAGTTACCTGCTTGACGTAACACACCTCTTTGGTCCTGGGCTGCCGGCGAGCTACCGGCGGATTTTATCCATGTGGGTGCCTATGCCCCGGTCGTGGGTGCTGGGGTGAGCGCGGGGGGCTCTCTTCCCCCTGTATGCAGCTCCTGCATTTCTCGACCGTCAGTCATTAGTCACTCACGGTGAGGGTTGCTATATCCCCGTAGTAGTCCTGGCGCCCATGCACATCAGGGTGCATGGCGTCCCCTACTGAGGCTCCATGGTGGGTGGGGCGCTGTCGGGAATGAAATTAACAAAAAAACATAGTATGGACAAAAAGAGAAATACTGACACGCCTATCGATCCAGCTGCTCTCCCGGGAGCGCTTATTCAGGTTGGTCAACCACAAAGTTGCCTAAGACCCAAACTTCGGCTGCTCCTACAGCGCCAAAAGAGACGTTAGACCTCTCCACTCTTAAGGAAGCTATACCGGCAACAACCTTCACGGACGATGTCTGGACGCTTCCTATCAGAAAAGAAGAGAGCAAGCCCAGCTACAAAACCTAGGTGGCTTAAGGTAAGGCTGCACGCAACCGCGCGCGAGCTGAAGCTAGGAAGGCGAGGAAAATTGCCGCCAAAACCAACCTTCCCAAACCCCAAGAGGTTAAAGGAGGAGGCGCGGTGGGAGACAAAGGCAAGCCCCAAAGACAGCTCACATCCCACCAACAGAATCGGACAAAAAAGCGCAGAAAAGGCCGCGCGGGCAAACTAGTCCAGGAGAGGGCAGAAGCTCGAGTTGCTTCCGGGTAGGGATCACACCCTCCCAAAGGCAACAAACGAGCTCGCCCCGATGACACTTTGTCACCACGTGATGACGCAAAGTGCACGCGTACGAACCCGTGGGTCTCTCCCAAAAAGGGCCTCATAAATTATGCGGACATGTGCAAGTCTAACGACCTGCTAGTCGCTATAATCAATGAACCCTTTATGGACATCAAAGCTGAGCAAGCCGAGGCAATTCAGATGGCTAAGAGGAAGCGATAAATGCAGACATCTGCCCCGCCACCTCCTCCACAGACCCGCTAAGGCTGCCCAGCTTCAGAGGCAGAGCCAACCGCAAATCAACTGAATCTGCCCTTTACTGCGGAACATCTTTTTTAGGTAAAGGTCTATCACGCAAACAATCAACTTAAACGCCTTTATTGATATTGAAGGCGCCTTTGACAAAAATCCTTTTACTAGCATAGGCCGAGCGCTAGCTGAACACAATGTCGATCCTACAATTGCCGGGTGGATAGACAACATGTTGAGGCACAGAGCGATACGTTTTACTGTGAACACCAGCACAAGATGTGTGGTGGCAACTGGATGCCCACAAGGAGGGGTACTCTCACCGCTCCTTTGAAACCTTGTGGTGGACGAGCTCATCGCGGAGCTAAACAGAAAGAAACTATACACAGTAGGCTATGCGGACGATCTCGCCATTCTAATAACAGGTCCATTCGAGAATGTCCTATGAAATCTCATGAGATCTGCTTTTAAGATAATCGAATTGCACACAACATCGGCTAACCGCTAATCCATCAAAGACTGAGTTAATACTTTTCACCAACAAACGCAATTTTGGCAATCTTACATTACCAAAGTTGTTCAATACCGAGATAAGCCTTACTAAAGAAGAGACAGAAGAGAAAGAGAGACAGAGCTAACAACCGTACAAACCAAGCTGCAGCAATTCCAACGGCTGGCCTGCATAGCCATAACTGGTTGCATGCGCACTACGCCAACGTCGGCCCTAGAAACCGTTCTAGGGCTCACACAGCTTGACATACACATCCAACGGTTCTTGCATACATGCAAGAATGACTGCCTCACAGGAAACCTCTGGAACAGAGTAAGGAAGCATTTCCCACTCTGTGAGGCACCCTGTGATAGAATACCCAATACACACATCTTTCAAAAGAATTACCGCATTCAACTGTTCGAAGTGGGAATTTACACAGACGGTTCCAAAATGGCAGCCGGAACTGGAGCTGGCATCTTCTCACAGGAACTGAATACACACCTCTATACCCTTAGGCACACACAACTACATATTCCATATGCGAATGCATAGCCATCAAGGTAGCTACAGACGCGATACTAAGAAGGAAAATACATGGATATTATATCCGTATTCTATCCGATAGTATGGCGGTACTGACTGCGCTGGGGAGAAACACCTATAACTCAGCGCTGATATACGAGTGTCACCGATCCTTAGAACGAGCTGCCTCTAACAACTGGGTAACTCTACAATGGATCAAAGGACACAGCGGTTCGTTGGGGAACGATGCAGCGGATGAACTTGCAAGGCGGGGGTTGGAAATGCAAGTGGCTGGCCCAGGGCCAGTCCTGCCGCTACCCTTCAGCCAAATGCGGTCATGGATACGCTCTCTCACCAACAACGTACACAGAACCCGATGGGCAAATGTCTCAGGCTGTAGACAGTTGAAAGAGGCGATTCCTGTACTATCGCTCAAACTGACACGTTGACTTATTAGCCTAAACAGACACGACATCCAAATTATGGTCGGCACCCTAACGGGTCACACATCACTAAACAAGCACCTGTTTACAATCGGCGTTACGGACAGTCCTAGGTGTAGGGGCTGTCTAACCGAAGATGAAACGGTCACTCATGTAATCCTGGAATGTGCTGGGGTGGCCAACCAACGGGCACAAACCTTAGTAAATACAAGGTCGCTCCAGGAAGTCTGCGAACACCCCAGGAGTGTCCTGAACTTCTGGAAGGAGCTGTGCTGGTTGGAATGACTGGCCAACACTGCACGCAAAATGGACCCAATTAAGCGGACTAATTGCGGAAACAGGAGCCCTTTACCTTTACCTTTTACCTTTAATCCCTACAAATTTCTAAAGAGATAGGTCGCCATTTTAGCGTCATCAGCTTACTAAAAAATGCACTAATACGCGATACCTGTCAAATTTTGATATTTGACTGATATTTTGCTAAGGCCTGCAAAATAACTGTATTTTGCATTAAGGTTGTAAAGGGTTATTCTGCTAACAATAGCAGTGTATGCTGAAGTTATTTTGCAGGTTAATTGAAGTATGCAACTTTTGCGATGCAATTTTTTTAAGTTTAAACTCAATAGTAGAAAAAATGTTTGAATTATTTGGCAGGGATATGCCCATAGAAAGATTTAGAGAATAGGTGAAATTTATAGAAATAATGTTAGAATCACTTTATGCACTATATAAAATGTAAAAAAATAATAACTTCATAATAAAATATTATTAATAATTCTCTTAGCACATGAATAACTAAATAACCATTATTTAGATTGATCATTTTCTTTTTTATATTTTTGAATAAAATTATGATAATAATATGTAAAAATAAAGATGTCTCAATTACATAGTAATAAACAAACTAAAAATTTTCAAATGTCTCAATTCCTTGTTAATAAATGCTACAGCCAGTAGATGGCGCTAATCAACAAATACGTGGGTAACACTGAAAATGCTTAGAACTGGCCAGTTAGAAACATTGCTAATGAACACTTTTTTTGAATTTCAATTTTAGAACTCTTTGGTAGCCTAATGTAGTATATTGCATTCATTTGTCATTTGTTTTTGTGAATTGACGGCAAATCTAAAACTCTTGTTACACGTGAAAATGAACCTAACGCGAGAAAATTTTCGGTAATGACTTTCGTTGTGGGCTTTTTGAACAACAAAGCTATGATAGGCTGCGATTAGCATTTCTTAATGAAGCCCCATCTCCTGCCACTATTTACAATTGCTTTAACGAGTAAGCGTGGACGTAGCAATCTCAATGATTATCCGCATGAGGGACGTCCTTTAACAGCGACTACTAAAGATAAAATCAGTGCAGTGCGACGCATGATAGAGGAAGATAAGAGAGTGACCTATCAGCAGATACGGGAACGCCTAGGCATTGGTATGAGTCAAGTACAAAAAATATTAATCGAACATTTAGGCTTCAGTAAGCTTTGTACCTGATGGATTCCCCATTCTTTAACCGACGACCAGAAACACCTTCGCATGGAGTGGTGTCGCCAAATGTTAGATAAGCTCAACAGCTGTGAGTCAAATGCTGTTTTTGACATCGTCACAGGTGATGAAAGTGGATATATTGCTACGAATCCGAAACCAAAAGACAATCAGCTCCTTTCCAGGATCGGCTAACTAAGGTAAAGAAAGGGCCTCTCCCTTTCTTTACCTTAGTTAGGAAAAAAGATGATTGCCTCGTTCTTTGGTCGGAAAGGTCATTTCGCGACAATTGTGCTAGAAGATGGAAGGACAGTTACTGCTGACTGGTATATCAATCGCTGTTTGCCTATTGTCTTGGGAAAAAAAGCAGCGCCCTCCAAGCAGGATCCTCCTTCACTACGACAATGCTTCACCGCACTCCGCAAAACGGACTGTTGAATATTTTACTATGGCAGGTGTCGAGATGAGTTATCCGCCATACAGTCCTGACCTGGCGCCCTGCGACTTTTATTTCTTCCCAAGAACTAAAGATAAAATTCGAGGTATTCGCCTTACGAGCCCAGAAGATGCGGTGAAATAGTACGAAAATGCCATAGAAGAGACCCCTAAGGAAGAATGAGCCCACTGCTTTTCTCAGTGGTTCGATCGAATGCGACGATGCGTAGAGAAGAACAATAATCGAAAAATAGTATTGGCGACTTTCTACATTAAGCCGTTTTTAACTTTCTAAACATTATCAGTGTTACCTAGGTATGCATTAACATAATATTCACGCTACTTCCATTTTGTTTATGGAGCAGAGGACAAACGAGCGTACCCTAATCTTAAGTAATCACCGCCGCCCATATTCTCTTGTTACCCAGAGGAATCACAAGAGTGTTGCCGGCCTTAAAGGTCACTTCCGTTTCTTAGGTAGGTACCCATGTCATATCGTCCTAGAAATACCGCACAAGGAAGCTCATTCCACAGCATGGTTGTACGTGGAAGAATGATCCTTTAAAACCGCACTGTGGTGCCACACATCCGGTTGGTGGAGTTGATATTATAATTTGTGGCGTGCGAAGCAGGCAGGAAGTGGCAGGAATCAGGTGAAACAGCTCTTCGAAACATTCCCCATGATACATGTGGATGAATACACATCATAAAGCGACGTCTCTACGCAACGCCAAGTGATGTAGCCGTTCACAACACAAGTTTCATCCGGCACTGGTCGACGATTTCCCGAGAGAGACCTATATGGCCCGTGTACGGCATCACCAGTGATGTCGTTTGTATATCAATGTTGGGGGGTGTCCCAAATAATGTCATCATTAAGAAATTACCTATTTGGATGCATTTTGATAATTACTGAGATAGCTTTGTGTACCTCTAATTCCGAGGTGATTGAGATTTTTTGAAAGCACACATCATTTCATTTTAAAAGTTCTTTATTTAAGTAAAAAATATAAAGTACATTACTTCACACAATCAAAGTAATAAGATTCTTTAATTTAATATATTTCAACGGTGACATAGGTAGGTTGAAAATAAATTACTTGTAACGATTTGTTCAAAGCGCTAATTAGAGTGTGCGTGTTTCATTGTCATCATCAAACTGGTTTAGCAAATGGTGATGGGGCAGTTTATATCGATTATACGTTTCGATATAACCAATTAAGTTTTATATCTGATACTACGCCCTACTTGGGCGTAGTAGCTTGATAGAGTTTTCATGGAATTTTATAGTTTTTAATAATTAATTTTTGGTTTAGCGTTTAGTGAAAATGCTAAGTAAAGTTAATGGCAATCATTTTGGTTTCATTTATTTTTAGCTTCCAAAGAGTAATCGTCTAATAATTACATGCTTACTATCAGAACTAGTATATGACTCAGTATCGTCGGTGAAGCATGCAAGTTGAGTATGCGGTTGTTTGGGGATATCGTTAAGGTAGATTATGAACAAGAGTGGCCCTAGGACTGAACCTTGAGTAGTCGGTGATCAGATCAGATTTAGAGGGTACATTATAAGTAACTAATTTGTGTACCAATTCATCATGCCAGACACTGTCAAATGCCTTTTTTGTGTCTAGGAGAAATATGCCTGTTGAATTTAAGAGATTTAAAGTATATGAAATATGTTCAATCATGCGAGCAATTTGCTGGACTGTAGAATGCAACTGACGGAAAGCGAACTGCTCATCTACCAGCGAAGATTTCATGTGTAGTAAATGATCAGTGATTGCTTTTTAATTTTTTTTTTCCTAGGATGTGTAGAAGGCTTCTAGGTCTATAGTTAGTTGGAATACATTGATCCTTTCTTGAGTTTTTTATGGGGTTTACTTTTGCCACTTTCCAGCTAGTTGGAAAATACATAAGCTTTAAGCAAACGTAAAAAATTTTTGAAGAAAGAAGGAGAGGAATATTTTTTAACATAAGATTATGAATCCGATAAATGGCAGGAGCTTTGTTGTATTTTAGGTTACAAATGTATTTACATACTTCTCTAGGTATAGGCATTCAACTTAGTGATCGATAGGAGTGTGTGATCGGAATCAACCTAATTGCTTAAAATGTCGATATAAGAATTAACTATTTGGACGCATTTTGTACAGCTGTCAAACAATTTTTGCTGTGTACCTCAAATTCCGAGGTAATGAAGCTTTTTTTAAAGGACACAGAAGGACACACTGTATCGAACGCTTTGACCAGATTCAGAAAAATATCGATGGTTTTTTGTTTTGTTTTGTATACCATATTTTAACTTAAAAATTAGTAAGACATGACGTACGGCGTCAGTTGTTGACGTGTCAGATTTGAAACCGAATTGTGCTGTTGATAATAGACTGTTATTTTCGAAATATGTGACGAGTTTTTTTTATTAATTATACGTTCTAGTATTTTTGACGGTGGGGAAGTATCGAAATTGGTCTATAGTTATTGACTCAATCTCGGTCCCAATTCTTATGAATCAAGTGAATCCTCGACTTCATGGATTCAGTAGGGAATGCAGCATTTGAAAATAATTAATAATGTTAATGACTTTTCAGATTGGGAACAGAACTCCCGACCGAACTGTAAGACAAACCAACGATTCCACAGCACATAACATGAGTTGAATTAATGTCGGGGCGCGCGCGGTCCCACGGGATCGCATGAAACATCCGTAGTGTCGCGGATGTGAATGGATCCGGTCGGCGAAACATGAGATTTAGACCTCGGATATGTTCGACAATATCGTTAATAATATAATTCACTTTTAGTATCTATTAACTTGTAATTTATTTTTTTCAAAATTGGCGAATCTAAGGTAATCGATATATTTTAACATTTTATTACAAAATTTGTAACACAGGACGTACATGGACGTGTTTTCACTTCGGGAATTTTTATGTGAAAGATGTACCAACAAACAGTAACACAATAACATCTTATTATAACTAACTTATAAATATAAACCTTAATTAATTATGAAATTAGCTACAATAGCCACTGGTAAAATATACAAGAGCGATGAACACGTACATCTATACATAAAACAATAAAATTTTTGTGTTTGGTTTCTATAAGGTAAAAAAGCAGTGTGCAGCTTATGTATTGCTGTGTTAAGTTACATTTTACATTATAGTATATTATGTGCATCAGTTATTTTTTTTTATAATTATTATACCTATGTAACGGATACCTATTACGGACAAATGGACGCCAACTATGAAAAAGTGGTGCAAGATCGGTCGGTACATCAGTAGCCACGATATAGCTGAAGAATTGGGAATTGACCACAAAACAAGCTAGATACACAAAAAAACTAATATTTGGGTGCTCGAGGTCACTAAAAGAAACCTTATGAACCGTGTACTCATTTGCGATTCATTCTATATTGAGACGTCATGAAACCGACATCTAACAACTAGAAAATCTAAAAACTGTCATCATCATGGTCAAAGGTCGATCAGGCTTCGCAATAAGGTTATGCTGTGTGTATGCTCCATGTTGGTATTGTTAAAGGGGCTCCTGTTTCCGCACGTTTTAGACGTAGTGGTCTAATTGCGGCAGCCCAGCTCCTTCCAGAAGTTTAGAACACTCCTGGGGTGTTCGCAGACTTCCTGCAGCAGTATGTATGTATTTACTAAGGTTTTTGTCTGTTAGTTGGCCACCCCAGCACATTCTAGAATTACATGAGTGACCATTTCATCCTCGGATGTTCACCCCTGTACTTAGGTCTGTCCGATAAGCCAATTGTAAATAGGTGCTTGTTTAGTGATATGTGACCCGTTAGGGTGTCATGTCTATTAAGGCTAATAAATCGACGTGTCAGTGTATGGTGAAGTTGAAAGGGCATTCAGTATAAGCTTTTACCGCCGGGTAGAAGCCTTGAGGCGAATTTCTACAGCCATCACTTGATGAGAGTAAAGCAAGAACTTGACAGAAAGCACCCGGAATTGATCAATAGAAAGGGTGTGGTCTTCATCATTATTAACGCTAGTCCACACACATCTTTAGCCATTCTCCAAAGATTAAGAGAGATTGACCTTGTACCGTCAGATTTCCGACCTGTTACTGTGATTTTAAAATTATTTAAGCTGTGTCAGGTTAACATGGAGAGGATTACCAAAACTACTTGTCGGGTTTTATTCATCAGAAGTCCCAAAATTTCTATAGGAACGGGATACACTACCTACAAGATAATAAAAAAAATTCATCCTTAAAAAATAATTAGTATTCTTACCTAAAAGTAATTTATAAGTTTTATACATGCATTTTAGTAATTTTTTGACACTATAGAAAAACCTACAAGATAACAAAAATCAACACTTCTACATCTTTTAGTGGAAACAAATCATCAGAAGTGCTTTTCCAGGTTTAGGGTAGGTAGGTAGAAACACTTTTTTGAAATTACTTTTCTCATATTAACCTATTCAAATTTAATTTGTACCAAAATTTATGGACGATGTGGGATTCAAAACTGCTCCTCTCAGTAACGTCTCAGCGCTCTTCCAACTAAGCCATTCGGCCTCATGCCGCAAGCTTCGTAAATCGTGGTATGTTTGTTCAACTCTCTGGTTGTAGTTCCGGGCCGTGGTATAAATTATATTTGTATATTTAAGTATTATTATTATTTATTTATTTCCAGTAGTGAGGGATATCACTTAAAAATAACAAACTTCTCATATCAACCTAGTCACACTGCGAAAGGAATTTATTTCCATATAAATGTTCAAAACAACACACAACATTATATCTTCAGACTTGTCGCGAATCAGAACATATCAAGCTCATGTGTATTCGTGTCCTAGGAATTATTGAGGAACTTACGACTAATTCACCGAATTTGGGTGACATATATTATAATTTATAGGTTTCGACAAAAATAATTACATTCCACGGTTTAGAAGTGTAAACTACTAAAGACGCGCTGGGCACTTTTTTGTAGGTAATAAATGAAACTGAGCCGTTACGATCTGTGTAACGCGCTATCTGGTAAAGTTGGCTCGAGTCGGTTAAGGGAGAGCCGCTCAATGAACATAGTTGTGTGGTCTTGGCATACACTGCTTTTGTTTTCATTGGTTGAATGAAGGGTCGAGCGGTCTCACGGTCAGTCATCTATTTTTTTTATGACAATAAGGGACGAGACGAGCAAGATGTTCTCTCTCTAGTCGTTCCCTCATGACTGAGGATCGTGGTCATCAACAAGTGGTCAACACTTGAGTGAACTATTTGTTTCCATCGGCTTCTGTCCACCGCGACCCTGACGAAAGAGCTAAACCTCGGGGACCTGGAGTCTTTTATTTGGGCGGTCCATCTGGTAGGAGATCAGCCTCGGGCTCGCTTTCCATTTGTGTTTCCAACTACGATCAATTTCTCCAGGCTCTCATTACCCCTACGTATTATGTAGCCAAAATATGAAAGAATTCGTTGGTGGCATGTCGTGAACAGTTTATTATGAGCTGTGAGGGGATCGACACATTTGTTCGCTTGGCCGTCCAAGGTGTCCTCAACATACGCCCCCCGCACCATATCTCCAAGGCATCAATCCTCTGCCTCTTTCGAGCCCGTATCATCCACGACTCCACGCATACACAAAAATGGAGAATATCAAGGCACGTACTAACCGGATCTTGGTGTTAATAATGATTTCCCTGTTTTTCCATATTTTGTTCAGGCGGGTCTTAGCATTCTTGGTCATACCAATATATATTTTTATCTCCGGCACACAACTGCCGTCATTGTTAATCTGTGCTCCCAGGACGTTCAGCTAGTTGTAATTGATACACCCTGCCCATTACAATGCAGTGCCGCTCAGGATTTTTGGAAAACCCAAAAATACTGAGCAGCATTACTATTGCGCTCGTCAACTTGAGACATAAGATGTTAAGTTTTATTAATAATTTCACTAGCTTCGGCGCCCCTTAGAACGAAACCCAATAATGCTTACGCATTGCTTCTCGAGGCAAGTGCCTTATCAATAAAAAAAAATCACAGGCTTGAAAGGGCACCAATTCAATAATAAAAATCTTAATAAGATTAAATGGTTGAATCAGGAAACTCATCTCAAATTTCAGAAATTATCCCAAAAGAAATGCTTCTGAGAGCAAATGATCTCGAAAGCTCCCCATAATATCGACCAAGTGACCTAGTTTCTATGTAATACTCCGGAAGAGTACTTTCCTTACTTCACAGTATTACAAGGTACCTGCCTTATGTGCGTATAGATTACCAGTATATGGCAAATAAACTGTCGTTATGGTTATTTAGAAGATTATTTTGATATGGTAACTTCTTTGTTTAACGCGACTGTTTAATAAAAACTTTTTAAAGAGTTAAATGTAATTGTAACTGTGTTTTTACATTAGGGTTTTGCGTAAACGTTACATTTTTTTTATTATACTAGCTGACCCGACAGACGCTGTTCTGTCAATAGAAAAAAAATGATGTACCTAAGTATTTCGGGAATAATGTAGTCTAAAGTCATCGGAAATTAATGGTTTTTTAATATGTAGTATTTAACTGTATATAGTATGTTATCCTCAAGAGATCGGCATATGTGATCGCGGACTTTTTGGAGAACTACTAGCTGCCCCGACAGACGTTGTTCTGTAGATAGTAAAAAAACAACTGTTTTATATTTCAAAACATCAAAAATTATTTCGTAAATATGCTCCCTGTTGTTAGAATGAAATTGTTTCACAGCGGAACTGTCAAACCGTGCGTCACTAAATTCTCTCATAGAACATATGTCCATACAAAACAAATATTGAAAATAAAAATATTTATGGGTCCCAAATCGAAATAAAAACTACCCTATCTCTCAAGTTGGACCAAACTGCACTCCATGAAGTAATCACCATTAAAATCCGTTCATTAGTTTAGGAGTCCATTGAGGACAAACATTGTGACACGAGATTTATATATATTAAGATATAAGATACACAATTCCACCATACATTATTTTGTTATATCTCAATGGGCTTAGACGGCGTTTTCGTTGAAAGCCCCCAGACGGCATATTTTGTTCCGACACCTCCAACAATTAATATCGTTAGTGTATACAAAGATATAAACATAAATTTAACAAATTATATTATGATACTTAAACACTCCTCGATAACCACGCTATCTATTGGTGAAAACAGCATGCAAATCGGTGCAGTAGTTTTTGAGTTTATCGCGAACAGACAGACGCGGCGGAGGGCTTTGTTGTATAATTTAATTATGACCTGCTCTGAGGCGTTATAATAATGAGAAACAAGTGATTTATGAATTATTTACACTAAATGAAAGAAATTTGTTTTTCTTAATGAAAATAAGGGTCGTGACGAGCAGGACGTTCAGATGATGATAATTGATACGCCCTACCCATTGTAATGCAGTGCCGCTTAGAATTCTTGAAAAACTTAAAAATTCAGAGTGACACTACATTTGCGCTCATCTCCTTGAGACATAAGATGTTGTCTCATTTGCCCAGTAATTTCACTAGCTACGGCGCCCATCAGATCGAAACACAATAATGCTTACACATTGCTGCTTCACGGCAGAAATAGACGCCGTTGTGGTAAAACTTAAAAAAAAGAAAAAAAAAAACTATTTCACAAGGGCGAAGTCGCGGGTAAATGCTAGACAACGATGAGTAAAACTGGCTACTAGATAAATTACAGGATGTACCTAAATGATATATAAATTAAGAAGAACGGTCGCTAGAAACTCGGCAGGCTTCCTTTTTGTTTCATAATAAATAATAGTTTAAAAAAATTAAAAAACACGCTTTTTATAGAAATTTGAACAAAAAAATAGAAAATAAATTTTAATAAATTTAGATTAAGAGTAGTATTAAAAATATCAATAAATATAAATTAATAATAGTGTGTATATAAAAAAATAATTTTATTTAAAAAAAAGCGTGGGGTGTATGGTGTCAATAGTTATAAATATTTTATTGACAGATATGAGTGGAGTGAATATCATTTTGATAATATCTTAAAAAGCACCCCACGCTTTTTTTAAAATATTTTTTTTTATACACACTATGATGAATTTATATTTATTGGAATTTTAAATACAATTATTAATTTAAATTTATTAAAATTATTTTCTATTTTTTAGTTCGGTTTTCTATAAAAAGCGTGTTTTTTAGTTTTTTTTAAACTTTTATTTTTTTATGAAATTAGTGTTATGTCATCGGTCCGCGATAAATCTACAAAGTTTGAACGAAATCTAGCCGTTTAAAGTGGGTCAAAATCGCGCCCAAAGAAGTCGGTTACAAACATACAAACATACAGGTGAAGCTAATAAAAAGCGTATAAAAATATCATATGTGGACAAAACGTAAGATGGCGCGCGGTCACCATGTCAATTCACGGCTATTGTGAACAGCAAGCCATAGATTCATGCATCATATTCCTGGTCCTTTTAGTCGTAAGGAATCTAAACAATTTGTTATTTTCAATAAATATCCCTTATTTAAACTAAAGTAAAGTATGCATAGTAAAATTAACAAATCAAAAATAGGATGTCATGAATTAACCCACTTGAATAAGGATCACCCCAATTCCAACACCGATTTTCAGTAGGTACCTACCAAGTCGACCTGTTGACAGCAGCCGTAGACAACACGGTTCTTTTTGTTATAGTTATATTTCTGGGATTAATATTATACAAAATTAAATTTGTAACAAAATTAACGAACAATTTGTATAATAATTAATCCCAGATGTGAGGAATATCACTTAAAATAACATATTGTTTAGATTTACAAGAGCGACATCTCAAATCAATTTCCAAATATGCAAATATTAGGGTTGAGCAGGTTATCAACTCTAAAGTGGATCCTGTAGATAAAACCACAACCTGAGAGTTAAAAAAACATACCAAGATTTACGATCAGTTGGTAAGAGCGCTCGAACGGAACCTGAGAGGTCACGGGTTCGAGTCCCGCATCGTTCATAAATTTTGGTTACAAATTTAATTTGCGTAATGATCTTCTTATAGAGTTATTAGTCGTTCAAGCTAATTAATTGTATCTTTTGTTATACTATCTCATTTATTTAATACAGCGCCTTACAATTTTTATTTTGACTATTTTATAATGTAGAAGTTTTTGAGTTCATTTATTTATGGAAGAGGAGGACAGACGAGCATACACGGGTATGATGATAAGTGATCACCATGAGTCCTTACTCTCGGGGAACAACAGGAGCATTGCCGATCTTATAAAGCGTCGAATAAACGTACATAATATGAATTTGAAAGCCGAAAACAGATTGGATTGTGGCGGGCGAGAATCGAACCGCGTCGAGAGTCAACGTTTCACCGATACTCTTGAATTATCAGTATGAATACAATAATTACATAATAAAATACAAAAATTTTGATCTTTATAATACATTAAGTAGTTAGTAGTTTATATAAAAGGGATAAAGGGCATCAATTTCTTTAGAATTCTTTTTCACGTCACATCAAACACTACCACCGCTTCGGAAACAAATGGCACTCTGAGAGAGAACAAGTGGCGCAAGAAACTCTCCCAGCCTTTTTTTTTGTGCTCTTTTAAATAAAATATACAATATTGTACTGTCTTTGTTATTGCTATAATATAATCATAATCTAGTCCCATTATGATATAGATGTGAAAACTAAGCATTTGGTTAAATTGCCGTTAAAATTCAGCAAGTTTCATTCTACAATTAATTGTTTCATATGACGCCCTGAGAGAGAAGAAAGGGTACAAGAAACTCTCCCAGCATTCTTTATTTGCGCTTTTTTAAATGAAATATTGTACTGTCATTGTTATTGCTATGAAATAATCATAATCTAGTTCCATGATATAGCTGAGAAAACTAAGTAGTTTCATAAATTTCCGTCAAAATTAATCAATTTTCTTTAACTAATTTGTTTCAAACGTTGCTCATTTAATTAAACTCGACAAGAACATACATTAAATCACAATTACACTGAACAGCAGGGCGTTGCATGCTGTTCCTACGCATGCGCGAATTCCAGGATTTTATCCCTGAAATGATCCTTTGTCTGTCTCGCGAGGACCTCGAGGCTGCCACCACACTTCGAGGCCACAGGAACCCGCGTAAGTACTACTGTTTGTAAATAACAATATTAATTGATAAGCAAATTCTCTATAAAACAATAAATAACTTATAATGAAATAATTATTGTTATAAAATTTCGGAAGGTATCTAAGATGTACTTATTAATTTCGACGTAAAAGGACACGTATCATATTGTGTGAAAAGAGAATTTATTTCATAAATTCTTAAATTAAAATTTATTAGTAACATCTATTTTATTTCTTAAATATTTTTTTTAGTATTCAATTTTATTCATTAAATTATAATTTCTTAGTAACATCAATTTTAATCACTAAATTATTGTTTCTTAGTAGCGTCAATTTTATTTCTTAAATTTCGTTTTGTCATAACTGAGATTTCTTGAAGTTATTGTACTTTAGGCGCGAGTTGGAACTAGCGAATAATATCATAATTTATTCAGTAGAATAAGTCGCGATTCAAAAGACGAAATAAGGAGTTTTCGACTTTTTTTATTATGCATCATCGTTGATCGACCTGTTATAGTTAATAAATCATTGTATTTGTTGGATGCGATTACTAGTTATGACAGTAATCACGACCATCATATTCACGAAGCATCCTTACACAAACAATGACTTCAAGCTCTAAAGGTTAATGCATCCAATATACGATAATTTTTATTTATTACTTTTTATGATACATTTAATATTATTCAAATACGACTCAAACTTACAAATTAATTTGTTATGTATATTACAGCCATTGTAAAATACATTATTTAATTGAAAAGAGTGGCCGTTTAGTTTCTTGTATGTTCTTCTCACGAGCTCTTCTTTTTACATATGGTAGATTCAGTAATTTAAAAGAAATATTTTTAGTGATGATTATAAAGGGCTTACTTTAAGCCTAATTGAATAAAGTTTATTTGATTTTGACTTTAACTATGGAGGTGGATGATAAACGGATCACTTGATGTTTAGTGAGCAACAACGACATTCTTTTGGAATACTATATAGAGGCTATCGTCATTTTTAAGTGGGACGCCCTTACGTACTTTTTATTAATGGAATCAATTGTAGCGATTAGCCATTATTTATGCAGAATTAAGCATATAATAATGAAACTTATATTGAACTTTCTGACAAATAACTTGCCCCAAACTAAGCATAGCTTCTACTATGGGTTAGAGATCGATATATGAATTTAATAAGATATACATAAGCACAAATAACACGAAAACAAAAATCTATATTCATCATATTAATGTTCTGTATCGAACAGGGCATCTAGCTCAGTAGTAAGACGCGGTATTTTTTTTATGATAATAAGGGACGAGACGAGCAGGACGTTCAGCTAATGGTAATTGAGACGCCCTTCCCAATAAAATGCAGTGCCGCTGAGGATTCTTGAAAACCCCAAAAATTCTGAGTGACACTACAATTGCGCTCGTCACTATGAGACATAAGATGTTAAGTCTCATTTTCCCAGTAATTTCAATAGCTACGGCGCCCTTCAAAAGAAAATTCAATAGAATTTTTAAAAACGTGTGTGTGATAAAGGTTACTATAACATAAATGACTTTCTTAATGATACTACTAGATATATATGAGGTGATAGAATGACCTCAGGCTGTTAAATAATAAATTCTATTGCACGATGTTACATTTTTTTTTTATGAAAAAAAAAGAAGCCCACTGAGTTTCTTGTGCCCTTTCTTCTCAGGTCTGAGGCATTATTTTTCGATAAGCGATCGAATAAGTGATATCATGTCCTATTTTGAATGAAAATATTTGAATTTGTACTGATAAAAGTATTTTTGGACCCAAAGATCTGAGCGGCATCGCAATTGAGACATAAGATGCTAATTCTTATTAGCCCAGTATTATCATAAACTTATTAGGGTTCCGGCAAAACACGGAACCTTTATAGATTCGTCATTTCTGCCTGTCTGTCAGACATACATGTCAAAGCCACTTTTTCTAAACTGAATAGTTTGCGCGAGAGGCACTTCCAAGATGGTAAAATGTGTGTAAACGGGGGGGGGGGGACCGTAACTTCTAAAATACGAGAATGATAAAACTAAAAAAAATATATGATGTACATTACCATGCAAACTTCTACCGAAAATTAGTTTGAACCAGATCTAGTAAGTAGTTTTTTTAAATACGTATAAATGATGAGAGCTCATTTTACTGTATGATTGAACAAAGATTTTTAGAATTTTCCATTTAAGTAATTTAATATCATTTTCCTTTCTATATAACTTTTATATTATGTTATATGCTGCTATGGAACCCTTCATTGGCCAGTGCAAATCGTACTTGGCCGCTTTTTATACTAGCATAATAGACGAACCGTGTGTTAAAGTGAAATAACAAACCTTACATAAAAACCTAAGTGTGAGAAATAGATAAAGGCCTTGAAACCGTTTTGAAACAATTTAGTGTCCATTAGTCTCCTGTCAAATTGGACCGCGTTTTAATTCTAGTGTTTTTTTCGTTATTGTTCTGTGTTTTAACGGATATTAATTAAAAAATATGGTGTCTTGTACTGTATTAGATTATGTTGTTACATACAGCAAAAATCCAACGAAAGAAACATTTCACAGGTAAATACTGATACTTCAATACCACTTTCGTGTGTCACTAAATTACTCTAAAAAGCATTTTGTATGCGCTGTAAGCGCTCTATTTTCTTAAAATTGTAATCAATATAGAAAATATGTTATAGATGATAAATTTTATAATATTTGTCGTAGGAATTGACCAAGCAAAATACTCTCACCAACACATCTGTAAAAGTAGCATACATAAAAATTTATGGGTAATATCCGCTAGCCAATAGAAATGAGGAGATCCGTCGGAGAACCAAAGTCACCAAGATAGCCCAAATCATTGCGAAACTGAAGTGGCAGGGACAGATGGCTGGTGATGCATTAAAGTCCTCTAATGACGACCACGTATCGGAAGACGCAGTGTTGGTAGGCAACCACAAGATAGACAGGACTGATCGTCGTGGATATCTTTGGGGGAGACCTTTATCCAGCAGTGGACGTCTTCCAGCTGATGATGATGAAGAACATGATCTGATGAGCTACGGCGCCCTGGAAACCGAAACACAATTTACTTGCACATAACTTCTGCTATACGGCAGAAAAAGGGGCCGCTAGCTAACATCCAGTGCATATTCTTCTCTCAAGTCCCAAGACTCAAGTATAATACGTTCCAAATATCGTTGGATATACAATAGGTTGAACTGCTGAATCTCACCACGGAGGACCTGGTTTTACTTACTAGCGGTCGTGCGCTAAGCCTGCACGATACAACGCTAGTAGGGGCGATGTTCTACCTACTTTATAGCGGCGCTATGTGCTTCATGCTACGTTCGCCTTCCTCACTCTCTCTCAATCAGTCTAAATAGCTGTCTCCCTCTTCTTGCTGAAAAACGTCCCACGTTTTCGTGTCACTTTATTGCGTTTCGTCTGTAAAAATTTAACCTCATGTGCACAAAGAAGCTTCACTTCAAAAGCTTATGATTTTGCCATTTGCAGTCAAAAGTTTTAAGATGAATAACTTGAAAGAGTTATCTAGAACACAACACTATTAAGTATTAATTGTAAAATATTTCATATAATACATTGGCTAACTCTTTCGTTAAAATTAAAATCTGTATTGTGTGGCTGTAAACAAAATATTTCAAGCGTGTTTTGGCCGCAATTCGTTGAATGGCTTTATCATGAAAATGCTATTATGCAAGGTTACGTTTGGGGTTTCCATTAATTATTTTCCTGATTAAAAATGTAGCACATTTTACACCCAAAAATCCTACTTGTTTTATCAAAGCGACGATTTATTTGTTTTATCTTTTAGAAAATACGTACCTACTCTTATGAATCGTACATTTTTGATTAATTCGTATCTCACCTACGCCATAGTAATTACTGACCTTTAGATGTGTACCACCATGATTTCTACCTATTTTAACTGACTATTTATTTCTTATAACATTTGTCAAAAATATACATGTGTGTGTATTAGATCTGCTAATCGTCTCATAAGCTTCAATACTGTATACATTCGAGAGATACAAATAATATTTTGGCATTTCATTTAAGCATTATATGGAACAAGTATGTCACCGCCGTATAATGGTGAACGGGCGCTTATCGGGGGTAGAACAGTCCACCGTAAAACGCCGGCTGGGCGACCGAGAGGTTTATGGGGTTCCACATGAAAACATGGGTAAATTGAAAAGGCTCTTTATTCTCTACACAAAGGTCTTAATAAATGGTCTGCCTAATAAAGAGCAGAAATACCTGCCCATAAATAGAAAACATTAGAGCATATCCCAAAACAATCTAAAAACTCGCTAACGCTAAAAGCTTTTAGCGTTAGCCCATTAGCTAATGGGCCATATAAGGAAGCTAACTTTTGCTCAACGGGTAATGGAGCGGGCTATGCTCGGAGTTTCCCTTCGAGATCGAATCAGAGATGAGGAGATCGGTAGGAGAAACAAAGTTATCGACATAGCCCAGAGCTCGACGGGCAGATGGCCGTTGGGGCAGTAAAGTCCTCGAATGGCGACCACGTACCGGAAGACGTGGTATTGGTAGGTCCCCCACAAGATGGACTGACGATCTGTTCAAGATCGCCGGAATAGGTTGGATGAGGGCGGCGCAATACCGATCGTCATGGCAATCTTTGGGGGAGGCCTTTGACCAGCTGTGGACGTCGTCCGGCTGAAATGATTATATATTTTATCTATCCTTAATTAAATTTAAAAACAGTATTGATGAAGTTCTAAGCGTTTAGTATCTTAATTCTGGACACATTAGTAGAAGTACGTTCAGCATTGGTATTATAAGGTATCCATCTTAAGTTATTTTTTCATTAGTAATAAAACTGTTATTAGTAGAATAATGTTGGGTTCTCAAGGCAAGATACAACAAACCATCAGCTTCACATGGCATATGAAACTAAAGTTCCAAACTACGATCTATAAATG
The DNA here is from genome assembly GCF_905404315.1 of Leptidea sinapis. Taxonomy (NCBI): domain Eukaryota; kingdom Metazoa; phylum Arthropoda; class Insecta; order Lepidoptera; family Pieridae; genus Leptidea; species Leptidea sinapis. The sequence continues at coordinate 1,166,497 of NC_066268.1, forward strand.
GAAATGTAACAAGCGTATCAATTGCATCAACCGGTGCAATGTCAGCCGACAAATCCCTCGTGATTGAACCCGCTTCCCGTAGGGTCCCAATTGTTAGCTACCTCACCTCATAAATTCTTTCAACGGTTGACAGCTCAGCCGTTCACATGTTTACTCCCTGATAGCGCGATGCCACAGAGCACATTCGTGTTCAAGCATGTGGCGGGAGAAGACGTAGCTGTCAAAGTATCCGCCATTTCGCTTTTGACATTTTAATGTTTGGTTCGAAATTGTGCCAATGTGGTTGTGATTTGTATTTTAGTGTGGTGTGCTTGTGTTATTGGACCGTTGGTACTTCTGGTGTAGTAAACAGGTACGTTTAGGAGATTTTTCAAGGAATACCAACATGTAAGTAACTGGTTCTTAGCAAAACAATTTACTGGGGGTGAAAAAAAAATATTTTATATCCTGTATTTCAACCGTTTTGTCCATCTTTAAGTCATTAGTTTACAATATTTCGTTGTGAGGTATTATTCCTGATTATGCGATTCCACAGAGTAGGTTATTTGAGTTTAAGCATATGGCGGGAGAACGAGATAGCTGTCAAAATATCCGCCATATTGCTTTTGATGTTGGGTCAGTGGTTTGGTTCAAAAATCATGCCAATGTGCTCATCTCAGTCATTTATTTCGGTTTGTTCCTTTAGCTGGTATTTTAATTGTAATCAATGAATGCGCGTCTATGAAATTTTTTTGGTCGGTAAAATAATTCAAACAATTGTCCATTAAAAACAGAGATATTAAGAGATTGCTGCAGACGATATTATATGCGTATCCTAAGCCGAAAAAAAATTTATGTCCAACGTTTAGAAATTTTTTAGACACCATAATGAAAAACTAATTTCAAACATTGGATTTCGATCCGAAAGTGGATCAGATTATCAAGGTGTATTTTGTGGAAACTGATCCAGACCTTAGCTGTTGTTCTTCAAATATCCGAAACAATAAACCCTGACCATGAACCACTATTGATCTAAGTAATTGTCCCGCATTTTGTTTCTCATGTCCATCCAGTGCATTTATTCAATTAGTGGCACCGTAGTTGAGCACTGGGAACGGCAGGTACTGTCGGGATTGACGAGCTAGGTGGTCTGAATAAACATAATTTAATGCAGTGTTCATGAAGAGATTGCTCACTAACATCTTAGTTATTTTTGTCCAGGTGAATTTGAGAGGAGTACGATTTTTTCCCAAATACTTCAATAAAACTTCGACGATAAATAAACATGTTTGAGAAATGATAAATAAGTAACACAATGAATGCCTCAGGCCTGAGAAGAATGGGCGCAACAAACTCAGCTGCCTTTTTTTTCATCAAAAATATGTTTTACAATTAAAGTAACATTTACTAAGTAACAAAGTAACATTGTACAATTAAACTTATTATTTAATAGCCTGAGGGCGGTCGCTCTATTCCCACGAACAAAGCTTTTACGACACAAAGTTTTTTAACTATTCTTTTGAATAACGTAATACTTTTATTTTGAACATGTTCTGGGATCCTGTTGTAAAAGCATATACATCGCCCCATAAAAGACTTGCTAACTCGACTTAGCCGAGTAGTAGGCATTATAAGCTTATGTCTGTTCCTGGTGGTATTTTGAATTTGAGTTTTTATGGTTATGACAGTTTCTCGCAAATTCACTTATGTGCCTATGAACATAAAAAAAGCAACAGTCAAGATGTAAATTTCTTTAAATTTTGCTCTCAATGATTCTTTAGGGCCTAGGTTATAAATAGCGCGAATAGCCCTCTTCTGCAGCACAAATATTGTATTAATATCGGCAGTGCTGCCCCACAGCTATATACCATAGGATATAATACTATGGAAGTAAATAAAGTATACTAGTCGCGCCGTATCTATGTCAGTTAATTGTCTAATCTTTTTAACCGCGTATGCTGCAGAACTAAGTATGTTCGCCAATCCTTCAATATAGGGCCCCCATTGTAATTTGGAATCTAGAGTAATGCCAAGAAATTTCGTATATTTCACCGGTTTTATCACCTCTCCGTTTAACAAAACACTTGTATCAATATTTTTACATTTGGTACGTTAAATTTTATATATTTAGTTTTCTTGCTATTTAACAGTAGGTATTATAATGAAAGTTTAGTGAAAACTGAAAGCCAAAGAGTAGTAAATAGGTTGATGATGGTAGTTGACATTCAACAACTGAGTTCAAATTATAGAAGATGTAAGTTTTCAAACTTTTTTTGAATCGATTTTTGTCGCTTCGATTTTTCTAAAAGTATGTTAAAACTTAGCAATTCATCAACTAAATTCGAACCGTGTGACATTATTCACATTCTTTACATTCTTACTCGCAAACCTACTAATAGAAGACCTCGTGTAAAACCTTATATAGGCCATAAATTTCCAATAATTATAAGAATTTGTTATCAATATCACGGGGCTTGTTAAAAATGAATTAGTAAAAAAAATATTCGGAGATCCTGGCATCGACTATTACGTCGAAGGAAAATTAAAAAATAATATTCTGATTTGCACGAAATCATGGGTGCCCCAGGGATATATACAGGGTCCAGTTCTATACACTTTATTCACTGCTGAATTACCAACACTAGAGAAGGCACCGTGGTCGCAACATTCACGGATGATACAGCCTTGATATCCACACACAAGAATCCAGTGACATTATTCGAAAACCTACAAAATCACATTGACAAAATTGAAGATTTGCTGAAAAACTTGGACAATACAAGTAAACCGTATAGATCAACTCACGTAAGATTTGCGCTCTGGGGAGTCATTTCCCCTCCAGTGGCAATCTACAATCAATAAATCTACAAGACCAATTTTCTAAATATTTGTCAGTATAGTTTAGTAAATGTCACTCCCTATGTTAAATAAATCTATTTCTATGTGTATTAGAAATAAAGAGTGTATTCATTTCATTTCAAATCAAGAATGTGTAAGGAATAAACGTGAAATTTGTTGGATAATATATTTTCCTACTGTTAGCGGAAGACAAATATTATGCTGAGTAATATATTATTATACAGAGATTTTAATAAATTATTCATAGCTGTAAGCTGAAGGCTGTCACGTATCAACTCCAGGCTAATTCAACACGACTGTTCCCAGCGTTAATTCAAACAATATTCATATTTGTCTTACCAAAACAATTCAAAACAAAATTGTGTTTGTAGATGTGATTATAATTTAAAATTATATTTAAAAATTGAAATTTATTTTAGTATGTCACGTGCAGTGATTTGACATAAGTTTGAAATAGTAGAAATTACAGTATCATGATTGTACCACAGTAGACATATGTCTACTGTCACAATACTATCCGGCTAAGTTTGAATGCGGACAGTTGCTTATAACGTGCTGGATTTCGGTTATCTCCTTTTTTTACAAGATTATAGCCGTTATCTGTCAATCTATCGATGACTGCACGTTTCATACAATCGAGTGAATCGATTTTTTCTTAGAGAGTTTCGCTAGGCAGAACGTCACATCGTCGCTTTGTTTCGGTGTGCATAATAAGCATCACTAAATAATATCCTAATATTAATAAACAATCTTATTATTAATAAACAAACTACGATTTAATTTTTCTGTATTATTGATTGACGTTAAGGTGTAATATTGTGATGCTGATTATTATTATTAATATTATGAAAAATCAATGAACACAATGTACTTTAAGTACTTAAGAGAATTTATTTTTCTGACAGAACTATTACAGTGGCACAGAACATCAGAAACAATGAAACAGTAGCAATGAAAACTTTAAAAACAAAGCAGTGATAGCACGAAAATATCACGGACGTACCTAAAAGTACCTAACACTATTAAATATTTTTTGCTAACGGTAATGACTTCAACGTTGTCATGGGAGACTACAATGCAAAACGGCGATGAGTTGAGAGTGGGGCAATTTGGTTATGGAAATCGGAACGCCCAAGGTCAGATGCTGGCTGACTTTATGGAGAAGGAGGATCTCTATACGACGAACTCCTTCTTTATAACCCAGAGCAAATGAAACGCAAATGGATCAGCCCCGATGTTGCAAAAATAAGATCGACTTATTATGTCGACGAAAAGACATATATTCAATGATGTCTCCGTGATCAACTCAGTGAAAACTGGGAGTGATCACCGCATAGCTTACTATGCGGCACTAAGAGGCACATTGAATATCAATCCAAAACTGGAGCGGTCTCGATTGGTGAAGTCTACACTCCAGCTTCACCCATCCAGATCCAAAACTCCGAAAACTTTTAACTCGAATTGCAAAACCGCTTCGAATGCCTTAGTGACTGCGTAGACGTCGACGATGTTCAGGTTCGTGGCAATTGTTCGTGGCAGCTGTTCAAAAAGAACCGGAAAAATCTCAGACTATATCCTCAAATTAATGGATGTAAGACGCCAAATGACCCTTCAGTCCTCGGAAGATGCTTTCCAGTATAGGCAGCTAAATAGACAGATCTCCAAGTCATTGACTAGCGATATACGCCGCCACAATACAAATTGTATGAAGGCGGCCATAGAGCGTAACTAAGGCTCAAAAATATTCGCACGAGATTAGTCTATTGGGCAGAGCCAACTGACGAAGCTGAAGACCGGTGACGACAGGATCGTTTCGTCTAAATCCGAACTTTTGAGGGAAGTTGAGAAGTTCTACGGGCAGTTATACACGAACGCACGGGCACCTGTTACCAAAAAGGCTGAAGAGCCAAGAGCCAAATTATCCCGACACTATACCGAAGATATCCCAGAAGTCAGCCTGTACGAGATTAGTATAGCCCTAAAACATTTTAAAAACAACAAGGCGCCGAGTGATGATGGAATTACAGCTGAGCTTCTGAGATCTGGTGGTACCCCTGTACTTAAGACCCTCCAGAAACTATTAAATTTCGTCATCCTAATGGACAAAACACCGCAAGCATGGCACAGCAGTAGAGTGGTGCTGTTCATTAAAAAGGGCGATAAAATGCTTTTGAAGAACTATAGGCCCACATCATTCTGAGCCACGTATATAAGCTGTTTTCTAGGGTTATCACGAATCGTCTCGTCCGCAGGCTTGACGACTTCCAGCCTCCCGAACAAACCGGATTCCGAAAAGGCTTTACCACCATAGATCACATATATTACTGCGGCAGGTTATACAGAAGACAGAGAAGTATAACCAACCACTATGCTTGGCATTCGTGGACTATGAGAAAGCCTTTGATTCGATCGAGTCCTGGGCGGTGCTTCAGTCTCTCCAGAGGTGCCACATTGATTAAAACTTGGAGATATATCGAAGCGTTGAAGTGTTGGTATAGAAACGCCACCATGTCAGTCCGTCTCCAGGATCAGATCTCAAAGCCTATCCGACAGCAGCGGGGAGTCAAGCAAGGCAATGTCATATAGCCCAATCTGTTCACCGCTGCGTTAGAAGATGTAATGAAGCTTCACTCACCTTCGATTCGCAGACGATATCGTAATCATGGCAGAGAACATAGAAGACGAAAACCATATGCTTGATGGCCTCAATACAGCTTCCCAAGGAGTAGGTCTCAAAATGAACATGGAAAAGACGAACATCATGTCAAATGTCTATGTCGCACCTGCTCCCATGACAATTGGGAACTGTACTCTCGAAATTGTCGACGAGTACGTCTACCTCGAACAAACAATCCAGTTAGGCAGGACCAATTTCACAAAAGAGGTCACTCGTCGAATCCAACTTGGATGGGCAGCGTTCGGGAAGCTCCGTAAAATCTTCTCGTCCAAAATACCACAGTATCTGAAGACGAATATTTTCAACCAGTGTGTGTTGGCAGTGATGACTTACGGTACGCAGACGTGGTCGCTAACTATGGGCCTTATGAGAAAGCTCATGGTCGCTCAGAAGGCAATGGAGAGGGCTATGCACGGAATTTCGCTGCGAGATCGAATAGTCTAAATGATTGCGAAACTGAAGTGGCAGTGGGCAGGGCACATATTTCGACGGGCAGATGGCCGTTGGGGCAGTAAAGTCCTCGAATGGCGACCACGTACCGGAAGACGCAGTGTTGGTAGGCCCCCTACAAGATGGATCGACGATCTGGTCAAGATCGCCGGAATACGTTGGATGAGGGCAGTGCAGGACCGATCGTCGTGGAAATCTTTGGGAGAGGCCCTTATCCAGCAGTGGACGTCTTCAGGCTGATGATGATAATGGTAATGAAACTGCAAACCGTACTGACGCAACAGGACGAGATAATTACACAATAATAATGGCTCTAAATCTAAAACTCTAATCACGACCACCATGTTCACGAAGAATTCAAGGTCTAAGGATTGATGCATCCAATATATTTAGTTTATTCTTTATTACTTTTCTTGAAATATTTAATATTTAAAACGCTTTTAACTTTAAAAACGATTCATATATTGGATGCAGCACCTTACAAACTAATTTGTTTTGTTACAATCATTGTAAAATACTCTATTGATTGAAAAGAGTGGCCGTTGGGTTTTTTGTATGTTCTTCGCACGAGCTCTACATTTTCCGGAGATATTATTATTATTAACTAGTATTGTTTAATAGGAGTATGTAGTCGTGTTGTTAATTATAATGTTTAGACATTATTAAGTTCAATTTGTATTCTTTTTTTTTATTTGTGGTTTATATCGTTACATTTTAACTTAAAACGCTGTATTTCTTTTGGAAAGACCACTGGTGAAAGTGTTAGTCTTCAGTTTTTTACTATTTATTATTGTAATACTGTTTGCTGCCTCTACATTTTATAGTCACACAGAAAGTATTAGTTGATATCATGGACGACCAGTATAGCCCAGTGGCTTATGATTATTCCCACTGAGCCACTGGTAGCGGGATCGATCCCGGTAAGGGCAAACATTTCTATGTTGAATATCAGTGTTTATTTCTGAGTCATCAATTAATATTATGTACTAGCTGACCCGACAGACGTTGTTCTGTATATAATAAATAAAATATTGTTCTTATATGAATTTGTCAATAACATATCATAACATCAAAAATTACTACGTAAAATATGCACCCTGCTGTCGGAATGAAATTGTTTCACAGCAGAACTGTCAAACCTTGTCAATAAATTCTCTCATAGAAATTATGTATGGACACATCAAAGGAAAAACAAATTTGTTGTTTTTATTTAATTTAGCAGCATTTTCCTATTTATTCACCTTTTAAACCTTCTCTGGACTTCCACAAATAATTCAAGACCAAAATTAGCCAAATCGGTCCAGCCGTTCTCGAGTTTTAGCGAGACTAACGAACAGCAATTCATTTTTATATAGATAGATAACTCAAAGTCCCTTCACGAACTAATGTAGCTTCATGACATTTGCCAAGTGTTGTTGCAATATATTATGTTATTCCATCTGGTAAATAAATATATTGCTATTTCTACTATATTATTTGATGCTAGTAAGTCTGCTAATAAGTTGCATTATTCAATTAGACTACGCAATAGTACTTAATCCTGCCGTTATACTTTAACTAAACCAAAAAGAGACTATAAAAATACAAAAATGTGAAGTACTAGTTTTACCTAGTATTTCTGGGTAAATTCAGTATTTCACACCAATATTTTGTACAGTATTAGGGTGATTTAACAATGTGATCATAAATAAAATAGCCTGACAACACCGCAAAAGTAGCATGAACAAAGTAGGTAACATGTTATTGTTTTCAAATATTTAGAAATCTGATGTTACATTGTTGAACCGAACTGTAGATAAATTTTAGTCGAGCATTCTTAAAAGTGTTTTAAACCACCAAATAATTTTTATAAATTCTTAGCCCGATTTTTATAATTCTTTTTTCTCGAGTTAGGAAATCATGGGTTTTGATAAAATCAGAATACAATCAAGTAATAGCATGATGAAGTCGCCGATATATTTGATGGATTTTGACTAAGTGTGCATTTAAAAGTTTCCGGAATGACAAAAATTACTATGAATTATGAAAAAGATGTTATTGTTTATCAAAATATTCACCATTAACGTTAATTCATTTCTCGGCCATACTTGCACACATCTGAATAAAATAAAATAAGTTCAGACTTATTATTACACATTTTTCAGTGCTATTTGCGATGCCCCACGATATGTGATGATGTAAGCAATTACATTTGCCTTGAAATTCATTAAGGTTACCCGAAACAATTAGCTTCACCGGAGCAGTTTTATCTCGGGAAGGTGCTTTAGCGCCAATCTGTAGTCATACGATGCATCCGAGAGGTGTCGCAATTGCTGTAGGGAAATTTATCGTCCAAACCCACATAAATAAAAAAAACCCAAGTATATGTATTTATAATGATGCTCTAATGATGCTTTCAGGATCTAAGATATAAAAGTAACATCAAAAAATAGTTTATACAGGGTGGCGCAATAGAACGTGCATATTGCATCATCTTTTTTCGCGGGGTAGAAAGTGCGCGGGCGGGGGGAGTCTGCATCGTTGGGTAGGCGGGCTCATGGAGTTTTAGTCACTATGAGTCACTTCGACGGGAAGCGTCGCGCATTTTGCGTGCGCGCATTTTACGAGAACTCTCGTTCATACATCGTTACTAGGCGTTTATATTGTTCTGAATATGGACTACGGCAAATTAGTGAAGCTCCGAGTGCAAATTTAATTAAAATATGCGTACAGCGTTTTGAAGAGACTGGTTCAACGTTTAAACCACAAGCAAAAGGTCGTCGAAGAACATTTAGGACTGACGACAATATTGAGAGAGTTATGCAGTCTGTACGAGGAGATCCATAAATGTCTACTCGCAAGAGATCATCTGTCTTACACTTATCGACACGAAGTTTGCAACGAATTTTAAACTTGGATCTTAAACTGCATCCTTACAAGCTGCAGTTAATACAAGAATTGAAAGAGTCTGACTTCGGAGCAAGGCTCGCATTTGCTAATGAAATGCTTAATCGATTTTCCAATTTTGACAATATCCTTTTCTTAGATGAGGCCCACTTCCATATCAATGGGTTCGTAAACCGTCAAAATTGTCGTTACTGGAACAGTGAGAATCCCAAACTCAAGCACCAGAAACCACTGCATAGTCCTAAAGTGACAGTATGGGCAGCAATCTCTGGTAGAGGAATAATTGGACCGTTTTTCTTTGAAAATGCGTGGGGACAAAACGTCACTGTTAATACCGAACGCTATGTTGCGATGTTGGAAGGTTTTTTGGCTCCAGAGCTTGAAAATTCAAGAATAGTGAATTCTAGGACTTGGTTTCAACAAGACGGAGCTACCTGTCACACATCAAATGACTCCATGACGGTTGTGAAACAGATGTTCCCTGGCAGACTGATTTCAAAAAGAGGTGATATCCCATGGCCCCCACGTAGTCCAGACGTGACGCCTCCTGACTTTTTTTTGTGGGGATACCTCAAGAACAAAGTCTACAGCAATAATCCGAAAAACATCGATCAGCTCAAGGAGAATATCCGTGGTGAAATGGCAGCAATTACACCAGCATTACTGAAGAAAGTTTTCAATAACTTCCGTTTGCGGTTAGAGGAGTGTCGTCGTAGAGAGGGTCATCATTTAGACGATGTTATTTTTAAAAATAAACTTCAGTTATTTCTTAATAATACCTCAGTTTTATTTTAACTATACCTTTTGTATTTATTTTTTAATCAATATTTTAAATATGCAAGTTCTATTGTGCCACCCTGTATTAATGTATACTTTTAATTGTAGGCCTAAACTTCTGGACAATACAGGAATCAAGCCCGCCTCTCTAGGGACACGACCCAGCGCTCTAACCACTAATGACTAAGCCAACTGTCCGGATGACGCATCGTCCATAAATCTTGCTATGTTTGCTCAAGTTCGAGTTGTGGATCCATCTCCAAGCTACAATTGTATATTTAATTCCAGAAGTAAGGGAAATTAATAAGCACGAAGTGTTTTATAAACACTTTTCTTATTAAGTAATACATCAAAAATATAATAATCTTCTTCTGTATACATATATATATATACAATGAAAATGGTCTTTGTTTGAGGCTCTCTCAAGCCTAAACATCTGATCGTATCGACATAAAGATACCACCATTCGATGTGAAATTTATCCTAGATAGTTTATGGCTACTTATTTTTTATTGTATTTGTAATATGATAAAATTTAATTTATTTCAAATTAAATCCGCCAGCGAAGCGGGCGGGAGCGGCTAGTATTATAATAAAATCAATATGTTATTTTTAAAGTGGGATATCACTTTATACTTCACTTCTTTGTCAACCGTTCGAGTTGGTAAGAGCACTTGGTCGAAACCCGAGAGGTCGCGGGTTCGAGCCCTGCATCGTCCATAAAATTTGCTAAAAAATTTTTTTGTATAATAATATAATATAATAATGTATTGTTACAGACCATCTAGATATCGAAAAGTGAATCAAAAATGTTGAAACAGATTCCTTGAGAGAGCCAAGTAGAGTTTGATTTTTGGAAACGATACGAAAACAAGAGTGAAAAAGAGGGAAAGATGGAAACAAAAAATGACGATATCGAACTCAGCGTTCAAGGTGGCAACAAGTCCAGGTGAATTATTAATTAATTATAGTGTAATTAACTTAATTTGCAGACTTCGGAACTTAAAGGCTTAAGGCGAAGAGTTAGCAGAAAACACCCAAACATGGTGTTTTTAGACAAGTTTTGTGGTGAAAGTATAGCATTTCGAGCTATGAACAATACTTAATCCTGTTACACATATCCTTAAGTCTTATTTGTAGGTTGCTATTGTTTGCTGTTGGTTATAGTTAACACTGCCGAGCCTTTTTGAACTACCACTTTTCTTTGAAGTTTTTTGGCATGGCGTGACGCATTTTTTTGGTACTTCTCTCAGAAAAGTTATTCTTATAGCTTGTACTCTTTTGTGTGGTGTACGTTTTCATTTATTCAGATTAGTAGTGAATAACGAGGATTGTAAGCATATAAACTGTTTTCCACTCAAGAATTTTGAAAATATTGGGTTTTTTACATAGATGGCGGGCCGGCAGCCATGAACTCATATTGCTCAAGGTCGCTGGCATTTAGTGTCGCCTTAAGAGACTTATAGAATACATTAAATATTTGGTAATTTTAATGAGTAGCACATTTTCACACCACTCAACTTTTTCGCGGTGCTGTATCTTTCTTTGTGTACTTGTCAATTAACAATAATTGTTGTTCTAACTTAAATCTTCATTCTACAAAGAATAAAGACCTTTATAATTTACTAAATTATTTTATGTGCTACCTTTAGGAATGAGTTTGCACTTTTAATTGATGGTAAATTAGGATTGCTGGTTACATTGTTATTTGATCGCAGTAGTTACACTATTATTATATACTAGCTGACCCGGTAAACGTTGTTTTGCCATATTAATTGTATTGATCTTTTGCTTGCTAGTTGATAAGAGATGGCGCTAGTTGTATTCATTAGCAACAATCACACTTCTTTGTATAATTCACACTATAGTTTTATAAATTATAACCTATTTGTTATTCTGGTGTGTAAGCTATATTATTGTAAAGTTTCATCAAAATCTATTCAGTAGATTTTGCGTTAAAGAAGTTCAAACATACATCCAGACATACAAACTTTCACATTTATAATATTAGTAGGATAGTTATTTATTATGCTTATTGGCTGTAAATCATATAATATAAATAATTTTAATCAAAACGTTTTCCAGAGTATATTTCTGTATTTAACTTAGTTTCAAAGCGTTATATTTTAACACAGTTGTAAATATATATGGGGAAACTTTTAAGTAGCCAACAAGTATTTCATAAGTCATCATTAAAAACTAGCTGTAAGTTTACCAAAAAATTCTAAAATTATAATTAAAAAATTTAACATCGTTATTCCTGAGCAATTGCCAGTGTAATTACAAACATTATGTAAGATCGGTTTAGAGACATTTATTCTCATAAGATTGAACATAAAATTACTTACATGAGAATTTAACATAAATATTAGGTACCTTATGTTTCTATGACTAAGCATGCAAAACAAACAAAGTGAACAATTACAAAAGATGAAGGTACATAAAAAAATCTCAACGAAAGAACATCAACATATTTTATATTTATCCGGAATAAGAAGGACTGGATGTGGCTAACCACTTAAGATCATACAAATATACTAGCGAATAGACAAACAAAGTGTGCGAGAGAGAAGATCTCTAACGGAAATACAGAAAAATGAAAAAGAAAGCTTAACAATTGTTACTGTTACCGATTTTGACTAACAAGTCGTAAACAGTAAGCCATGCCTGTAAATTAGCTTCATAGTTTTTTTTTAAATATTAAACTACTACTCGTCAGACCCTACTTTATTCTAAGTCATATATTAAATATTATGATCTAATGCAATAACGTTATTTACACATTTAAGGACATATCTTTCACAGTCTGATAACGGCAAAAGTGTGCTTAAAGACATTGTTAGCTCACTTTTCTCCTTAGTTGTGTGTCAACTGTCACTGTCCTAAACGGGTTCTAAATTCAATATTACCTAAACTGAATAAATGTTTTACATTGCTGCTTATTGACCAAGTATATTATAAACAACTGGAGTAAATGCAGCAATTAATAGATATAGAAGTCGAAGCTATAAGATAAATTCTAAATAAATAAATGTTTCAGTGAAGTGAAAGCAACAAAATCAGACTTACCAGAGAGAGGATCTTGGGCCAGCAAACTAGACTTCATCCTTTCTGTAGTCGGTCTTGCGATTGGTCTCGGCAACGTTTGGCGGTTCCCGTATCTATGCTACAAAAATGGCGGCGGCGCATTTCTCATTCCCTACTTCCTCACACTATTCCTCGCCGGTATTCCCATGTTCTTCATGGAGTTGGCAATGGGACAGATGCTTACTATCGGTGGATTAGGAGTTTTCAAGATCGCGCCTATATTTAAAGGTATATGGAAATTTTGGTTTATTTTATGATACATTCTATATATGCACAAAAGTTCTGCCTTTACTTGGCACCTATATATACTTGTATTTAATATTTAATAGAGGTTCTCCGTAAGTCGTTCCTTTGTTATTCTTACTATTTACTAATTATGTTCGTATATTTGTAAAAATTAAAGATATAACATCAATTAGATTTTTTTTGCATCAATAGCTGTTAATTTCATTTATAATAGTTATATACTGACTCAAGTGCTTCGCTTATACAATTTAAAGGAACGTTAACAATGATTGAATTATTTAATTTTATTCATTTATTTGTAATATTTATTAGTGTTATTAGTTTATCTTTCAACACTTCGTCTTAACCTAAACTTAAGGTTGTTCGAAATTATATTTAAAAGGGATCTTATGTTTTCAAATCTGTTAATATAAAATATTATCTCGTTGAAATTCAATAATGTTGGTCTTAGACAATTAACGTCTAGATAGACTGTGACACGTCGAAAAATATAGTTGTGAACTGTTCACCTCAATTTCAGCAAACGCACGTACACTAAAACAAAGAGACTGGCGTATCACAAGTGTAAGACATAGCTTTCACGCACACTAAAGTAATAAACATGGCCTGTTTTAATGCAATGTCTAAGCAAGAGACTATTTAGACGTTAAATTGTCTAAGGCCAAAACATAACTTTAAGGTCCCAAGTATTCTTAAAAGGGATCACATGTACTAAAGAAATATTATCTCTATGAAATTCAATAATATTAGTAATATAATTACTATTTATATACCACATTACGTTGCAAAACGCATTTTGAAAAATAACTTTGTTGACTTTATGACAAAAAAAAAACATATCGACGAATTGAGCACCTCCTCCTTATTTGAAGTCGGTTAATGGAGTAGACAAAGGGTTCCATTTTGTAAAATCATAAAAACTTGAGAACACTTTTTATTTATTACAAGCTATTTAGTTTCATTATTCATAATAACATTTCTAGATTTTTCGCTGTTTACGGTAAAAGGTACTACTAGGCTATAAATATCTTGTTTTCTTTGTTATTTCCAATTGGTGACTTCTACATAGAGCTTGGAAAAAAAAAAGAATTATGCAAACCTCCGTTGTTTTTTTTTATTTTAGGCATTGGTTACGCTGCCGCAGTGATGTCATGCTGGATGAATGTCTACTATATCGTGATTTTGGCTTGGGCAATCTTTTATTTCTTCATGTCCATGCGATCAGGTACGAATAGAATTAAGGCTTAATCCGCACTATAACTCAGACGTTGTATTATGACCGTGTGACTAATAACCATAATGATGCAACGCAGAGCTGCTTGAAATGTCGGGGACTCAGTGCTCTGTGAACGGCTAGATAACTTGGCGTTGCGTAGGGACGTCGTTCCAATGTGTGTCTTCTACCGCATTATTTAGAGAGCGCAGTTGCAACAGTAATGCGAACCCCTTTTGGAATTCGCTTTACTACTGGTACCGATTTCTATAATTTTACTAATAATTCCGAAAAATTTGTTTTCTTATGATATGCGTTATGTGACGAGGGCAAGGTGCTATGATATATATCCAAAACTAACGCGGAACTGTGCTTTTTACCGGTATGAATTTATATGCCTCTCTCACCTCGCAGCACCTCCTTAGTATTTTGAATATTAAACTAGCTACCGCAAATGTTACCTAATAAAAATTGTGTAGTATATTCTAAGGCTGGATTTCATCAAGTAACTTTAGCGTTAACAAACATGTTAAAGCTCCGGTTAAGAAAAAAATGTGTTGCCATCATTTAAATTTTTTTAAATGACGTCATATCTTTAACTTTTAAACGTAACCGCTCAATCATCGTTGATTACAGCTATTGTTAATGTTAAATAGTTAAATAGCAACCAGTCAAAATTTTATATAAATATTTGATATTGACTTAATAATTCACTTTTTAATTCAACTATGCTAAGGAATACGATGGTGCAACACATTCCACAGTCTATCTTAAAGTCAACTTTGCTGTTAAAGTTTGACTTAAACCTTAACTATAACAGCTAATATGATGCAACACAGCTTAAGTGGGTAATGTAAAAGCAAAATTAACTAACTATTGCAACAAATAACTATGTCACATTATTTCAGATGTGCCATGGCGTAATTGCGACAATTACTGGAACACCGATACATGCGTGAACCCTTACGACAGGAAAAACTTAACGTGTTGGTCTATGCATGATATGAGCATGTATTGCACCTTGAATGGGAAGAACATCAGCAAAACCATTCTATCCGACCCTGTGAAGGAGTTCTGGGAGTAAGAGATTGTTTTGAAATAATATTTATGACATGCCCGTGACGTCATCCGCGTGTACGCTTCAAAATAGAACGATACCACACCTGCATCTGGAGGAAAATACATACATATAATCACACCTCTTTTCCGTAGGGGTAGGCAGAGACCACTTCTTTCGACTTGTTACGATCCTCACATACTTGTATCGCTTCGTCCACTTTCATTATTCCTTTCATACATGCTCTTCGGTTTAGGGTACTCTTGACCTGGCCTTTTGTCAAGACGTCCCTGATTGGATCTCGAAACGTCAGCCTAGGTCTACCCCTTCCAACACTTTCATTCCTTATACACTTTCTTCATCAATCGTTCTTCATTCATTCTCTCGACATCGCCAAACCATCTCAGCTGGAGGAAAATATGTAGCCTATATGTTGTATTGACCCCTTGCGTTTTACCTTGGACATAAATTAAGAGAAATGTCGTCCCTCTGGTAAAATAGTTATTTATGCAACTGTTGTGTAATAAGGGGTATTAAAACACGAATGTGGATTTATCACACGAGGTGAATCCGAGTGTGATAATACAGTCAAAATCTGTTATAACGACATCCAAGGGACTACTCATATTGAGTCGTAAAAACCGATAGTTGTAACAACCGGTGACAGGTATTAATAGGAAAGATAATATGGATATTCATGTAGGAAATTAAACTGCATTTTGTTTACTTCAATACAAACGTATAATATAAAAGAACAATATCATTTTTCCATCATTTTTGTATGCATAAAATCTGTAATTTTAGTTTGTTTGAAACACTTCTGTCGTGCATACTCATTTTGTAATTCACGTTGGATTTTAATCAGCGTATCGTCACAATTTCCCTGCATGTGGAACTCTTCATTAAAAAGAACAATCTTTCGTAATACACTAACAGCATTGAGACCGTCAATCAAAGTTGGCACTGTAAATTGTTCTTCCGAGTCTTCCTGTTCAGTTTCATTTTCCTCTTGAACTTCACGTACAATATCATCCTCCGTAGCTGGTGCACAAATTGCAATAGACTGATCTACATCAATGAACGCGTCTGTTTCAGGAGTAGATAAAGCAGGTCGTAAATTTTGGACTTATTGAGCCAAAGAAATATTGTCCTCTTCATCGTCGTCAATCACATAATCTGAGGTTTTTGTTATAAGACTTGTAAGATCTTTAAAACCTGCATGCCCAAAGCAGTTAGCTATAGTTTTTTGTGAAACTTTTTCCCATGCTTCGGATATCATCAAGATGGCATCAAGAACCGTAAAGCTGTTCTGATTATTACTGTCAATGCTTTGTATTAACTTTAACACTTGCAGTCTTCTATAATGAGATTTTAAACATTTTATTACACCTTGGTCCATAGGTTGCAGTACAGATGTAACATTTGGTGGTAAGAACACGAGTTTAATACACTTCAGATTAGTAACAGCTGGATGAGCAGGACAATTATCAACTAAAAGAAGAACTTTCTTATTGTTTGCTTTTAATTCAGCATCCCAGTTTCGTAACCATTTTTCAAAAATTTCCGATGTCATCCATGACTTCACATTGTTTTCATACGTTACCGGCAGTGAGCGTATGTTTTTAAAGCATCTTGGTTTCTTAGATTTCCCAATAACTAAAAGCTTCCTTTTACAGGATCCTGTCATATTTGCTGCAACCATGATCGTTAGTCTCGTCTTGGACATTTTTCCTCCCGAACAATTCTCTCCTTTGAATTTTAAAGTCCTGTCGTGTGTCATATTGTAAAAAAGTCCGGTTTTGTCTGCGTTATAAATGTCTTCTGGACTGTAGCCTTCGCATAATGTAGGCCACTTTTGCGTAATCCATTCGTCTACAGCATCTTTATCCACACTGGCAGCTTCACCACTCATTTTCCCGCCGACAATGCCATGTTGAGCCCGGAAACGTTGAATCCAACTAGACGAGCAAACAAAATCTTCACCAATACGTTGAGCAAAATCGTTTGCTTTTTGTTGAAGAATTGGTCCATTTATTGGCACATTATTTGTCCTTTGATATTTAAACCACTTTAACAAAGCTTCCTCAATCTTCGTATACGTTGTTCTGGCTCGTTTCATTTTCAAAAAATTCTTGTCGTAAAGGATTTGAATTTTCTCCCTTTCTTTCCAAATGGTTGAAATTGTCGAGTGAGATACACCATATTCTTTTGCCAGGTCTTTGTTTGGAATTCCTTTCTCTAGCTTTGAAATAATATGCGATTTTTCTTCGATACTGATTTGTTTTCTTTTTTGCGACATGTTACAATTTTCACAGTTAACTCAACAATAATGTTTTGGTGCGTCTTGTGTAAAGATAAGTAACAAACTGACTTAAGAGATATGACGAAGCGGGCCTTGAGGCTACGGCATGCATGTGCTTTGTTTCTAAGAATTACAAAAGACCCTAAACTTTGTTTACTTTTACGATAATAGCCATTGATATTATACTGTGCCAGATGTGGATACAGTTACCTATGCAAATTGTTTACAATACAGCTGAGCCGGTCGTTCTACAGATATAATTCTCCGAAAACATAAACCAAATGTGGTCGCTTAATGCGGTATGTCGTAGTAAACAATGTCGTAAAAACCAATGTTTTAGATAAGGCGGTCATATAACATTCAGCCAGGACCTTTGATTTTGGTAAATTTAACCGGTATGTGGTTCTAAACGATGTCGCCATAAACGGTTTTGACTGTAGTATCACATGAGTGTTTTAATACCTAAGTATCAACAGATGCATACAAGACTTTATCTACACCCCGAATATGAATCCTCTAAAAGATTCTGAAACAGTTAGCTTACTGCTAACACTAAAACACCAGTCCTAGTAGTAACCTAATATCAATCATTACTGATTATATACATTTATTTTAGTAGTAATTTATATTTTGTATAGTGCAATAATTAAAATTCACTCGAATATAATGTTCTTTTGCAGCGTATAAAATGAATCGCTCATTTTTTGTAAACAAAACAATAAAATTTCGAATAAAAATGGCGGGGATTCGTATAACCTACTTTTTTTTTACGGCGCGCGACGTTCTGGTAGTGTGGAACGCGCGTAAACAAAAATGTTTTTTTTTTTAAATTCATACAAATACCACGCATCGAGCAATAAGAATATGGCTGTCAGTTGAAACTCTTTGCGCATGAAGGGATCGAAAAAAAAACATAAGAGTGTTGTTATGAAATACAACACTCTTATGTGATTATATGAAATACAACATTACAACACTCGTTTGGATGATGTAATTAATGGTTATTAGAACATTGGGTGTTTTAATGTTGGCAATAAGCTAACTGTTTCAGAATCTTTAAAAGAGGATTGAAAGCATGGGTGTAGATAAAGTAATTTACGTAATTATTTGCTTATGAAAGTAAGTCTGTTATTTGCACATCTCCTCTCTGCTTAGCGTCAGTGATCAAGCAGAGAGGAGAGGAGATGTCTCATTTTTCTTTAGAATTGCGATAGAGCGGAGATGCAGGTAAACACTAGGCAGGCTCCCGTAGTAGCTCCCTAGTATATTGGGAACGGCTGTAATTTTGCAAAATGGATTACTAACATTTCATTGATGTGGTAAAAAATCCATGTCTTTGGAAATACATTTTTAAGTACTTATAAATGCACTGATGTTAAAGGTGCCCTGATTTCGTGCTCTCACAGCTCACATCTCCTCTCCGCTTTGGTGGATACCGGGCCTAAGGATAAACTGTCCCAACGTGTGAAACTTCTTCTGTCGACCTAAAACTAAAAATTATGAATAATTGGATGACCTAATGGAAGGATTTTCTGTATAGACGGCGAGCTCTCCAGATTTCCAGCGGCATTGAACACATCGGGAACATTAGATGGGAGCTGGCGGGAACTCTCCTCCTCGTATGGATCTTGTGTTACTTCTGCATCTGGAAGGGAGTCAGATGGACTGGCAAGGTCGTCTACTTCACAGCCCTCTTTCCTTACTTCTTGCTGACGGTGCTCTTGATAAGAGGTAAGATAAGGACTTATTTATACATAAATGGTACTCATATTAGAACTAAGATTAACAAGGTATGCAAAATGATGCACCTTAAAAGAACTTATCAACTTTCGGCAGATTATAATACAACATTTATCTATTTAATTTCTTCTTTAATTTTTCTCAAGTTGTATATTATAGCCAATCAATGTTTCGAGGCTAAATCTGCACAGTTACACAAGAACATCTTAGAACATCTTTAATAATTTCAGGAATAACATTACCAGGGGCCATGGAAGGTATCAAGTTCTACGTCATGCCAAATATGTCGAAACTTCTGGAGTCTGAAGTATGGATCGACGCGGTCACACAGATATTCTTCTCGTATGGTCTTGGATTGGGGACGCTTGTTGCTTTGGGCAGTTACAATAAGTTCACAAACAATGTTTATAAGTGAGTAAATCTTTAATATTAGCCTGAAGTTACACAAGTCGAATCGATCTGAAGACAAATAGGACGACAATACTACAGTTTAGTTACACAACACCGTACACGTTACAGTTTAGTTGAAAAACGCGACAGCTGGCACTCCTCTTGACACACATCCAGGCAGTGAGGATGCTATTTTAATTTAATACTTGTGGTGCGAGACTGGGATTCGACGTCAAGGATCAGCATAAACGGCTCTTCAAAACACTGCCTTTGACTTTTCACATTCAAAGCATTAAAGACACACAATGAAGCGATTCGAGCTAATTCGACCAGCTCTGCGTTGCATGCGATCAAATGGTTTGAGTTGATACCGGGGTTCACAAAACCAGAGATGTAAACTCTGTGAAGCTACCCCATATACATATAAGCTGGTTCAATGATAACTGGCCTAGATTAAACTTATTGGCCAGATATCTTTAAAAATGCCTATGGTTGCATCCTTCCACAAAAATTTCATCATCATCGGAAGACGTCCACTGCTGGACAAAGGCGTTCCCCAAAGATCCCCACAACGATCGGTCCTGCGCTGTCCTCATCCTACGTATTCCGGCGATCTTGACCAGATCTATCCAGACTAGTCGGTCCATCTTGTGCCTACCAACACTGCGTCTTCCGGTACGTGGTCGCCATTCGAGGACCCACCGGCAATCTGTCCATCAAACTATGTGCCCTGCCCACTGCCACTTCAGTTTCGCAATCATTTGGGCTATGTCAGTGAATTTGGGTTACTTACTTACTTCTACAGTGTTGCTATAAGTAAATTATCGAGAAAGTATAGTACATGCCGTTTCTGGTCATATTTTTTTCAAGTTAACCCAACAATGTTTCTCAAAATACACATTGACTAA
This sequence comes from Leptidea sinapis, assembly GCF_905404315.1. Classification (NCBI taxonomy): domain Eukaryota; kingdom Metazoa; phylum Arthropoda; class Insecta; order Lepidoptera; family Pieridae; genus Leptidea; species Leptidea sinapis. Next base: position 1,187,068 of record NC_066268.1, read on the forward strand.
AGCACGAATGCTTTAGTTCATCGAGATGAATCGGCAAAAAATGGTTTTGAAATTGGTTATTTATGCAGGGACGCCTTGATTGTCTGCACTGTCAATTCAAGCACATCTATGTTCGCCGGTTTCGTGATCTTCTCTGTGGTGGGCTTCATGGCTCATGAACAGCAGAGACCAGTGGCTGAAGTTGCTGCATCAGGTAATCTGTACTTTGTGAATACATTCGAGCAAAGCATATGTTCTGTTTGTGCCCCAAATTCTGAGATAGTCTGCCATCTTGCTGACGTCATAGTGACGTCAGGAATTTCATTGCTACTGACAACTACTACAATGTCTACTGACTACAAGCGGACGTTAATCATGTGACATGGTTTTTTAAAAGGAAAAGTCACACGGAAGACCTTAAGCTGATGTTAGGTAATACGACCTGCTCATTACAGCATAGTGCCGCTCAGGGTTCATTGTACTTGCGGTCGTCAATTTGAGACATAATTTTTTTTTACTAGCTATGTCTCCCTTTTGCAAAGCAGTAAAAGTGCATGCAAACTACTATTTGATGGTAGAGAAAGGCCAATATGGTGCCCGTCTAACTGGTTGCTAGTTGCCCTGTGCTACCCCTGGTGGGAGGCCAGATTATGGGTACGACAACGGCGCCCTTTTCTACCGTGAAGCAGTAATGTGTAAGCATTGTCGTGTTACAGTCTGAATGGCGCAGTAGCTAGTAAAATTACTGTGCAAATGAGACTTAACAGCTTATGTCTCAGGTGACGAGCGCAGTTGTTGTTCCGCTCAGAATTTTTGGGTTCTTTAAGAATCCTGAGCGGCACTGCATTCTAATAGGCAGGGATTATCAATTACCATCAGCTGAACGTCCTGCTCGTTTTGTCCGTTATTGTCATTAAAAAAACTGGATCCTGTACAAAAAAACCACCCACTAGTATTAACAGTACCCGTAGTACTAATAGTACGTAGATGAAGTCTCGGGCAGAAGTTGTAGTATTATTTAGAACAATGATTATATTGTTTTATTTCTTATATATTACACACATTTTTTATTATGTTTACTATTGTGATTTTTTGTGAAGTGCCACACAGATCGTTCAGAATTGCTTTTTTTTCTCTTTTGCTTTTGTATTTAATATTAAGCTAATATTTGTTTCCACTAACTTATTGTGTTTGAATGTATGGTAAAGTTTTAATTCCGTAATAAATTCATTTTCAGTTCATGTCATTTCATTAAATTTGTTCCGAAGCACGGGTCTGAATATTGTTTCTCTTGCGGATTTAATTTGTGCCAGTTTTCTAATGAATTGATTATCCCTTGCAGGACCCGGCTTAGCGTTTCTGGCCTATCCATCAGCGGTGCTGCAACTACCCGGTGCTCCTCTTTGGTCTTGCCTCTTCTTCTTCATGCTGCTGCTCATCGGTCTCGACAGCCAATTCTGCACAATGGAAGGCTTCATCACAGCGGTCATAGACGAATGGCCAAAACTCCTCCGCAGACGAAAGGAGATCTTTATTGCGATTACCTGCGTTATCTCGTATTTGGTTGGGTTGTCGTGCATTTCTGAGGTAAATTGATTTTTTTTTATGAAGAGCGTATGTCATACTATACTTTTTCTTAAGGAACATTCTTCTGACTGTCGACAGATGGTCTATAGAGCTGTCTTAATTTTTTCAGGTTGATACGTTTTTTCAAAAGGCACCATAAAAAGAATCTCTTCCGATTCCTCTGGATTCAATAAAGCGGCAGCCATCACTTAGTTTACTGTAGTCATCTATTCTACAAAAAACATCTATTTTGATTAACCTACGCCTTTGAACAATTATATATCCTTTACATATTAATAGTATGGTAGCGATACGTTAAAAAATATGTTACGTAAAGATTAATGGTAATTTTGCTTGTTCTTAGAAATCTCTTATACATAAAATATTAAAAGATGTACAAAACTTTAAATACTTCTCGAAAGTTTGAGCTTGATGGACCGTTCATATTTTTAGACATATTTAGGACCAAATAAAACGGATAGGGCTAATAACGTCCGGCTCGAAGGACGTTTTGGAAACATAAATATTTTGAGAACTACATTATGAGTGATTCTGATTGGACATTTACTATTAATTGTAGAAAGAAATACAGAAAATTACTAGTCTAGTAATTTTTCGTCATCAATTTCCAAAGTGTAGGTATGTTTTCTTGGGAACATAAATTACTTTTATCTGTAGAGGCTTATCTTTAAATATTGCTATATTTAGTGGAAAAAGGTGCTTAGTGTCATTCCATTGAAAAATTCGTGTCTTAATTGATTAATTAAATTATATTTTAAATAACATATTAAAAATTAATGTACCAATAAAATTAAACACATAATGAGATATACAGATAAAATAAAAAGTAATTTTTGTAGTAGAGGATTAAAATTTATTATTTAATTAAGTGTGTTTAATTAATGTGTTAACCTGTATATGACTGACATTAATGTTCTTTTAGGGAGGAATGTACGTGTTCCAAATTCTGGATTCCTACGCCGTCTCCGGGTTCTGTCTGTTGTTCCTGATATTCTTCGAGTGCGTCTCCATATCTTGGGCTTTCGGCGTTAACCGCTTCTACGACGGCATCAACGAGATGATCGGCTACTACCCGACGATTTGGTGGAAGTTCTGCTGGGTTGGATTCACGCCTGCTATTTGTATTGTACGTATACTTACTTCTTCTTCTTCTTATTTTGTTTTATAATAAAATTGCGATTGTTGTTGGGTATACATTCAAAATTTATTATTTTCTATTGTTTTGTAAAATAATAATCAATAAGGCATAAGATATTAAGTCTCATTTACCCATTAATTTCACTAGCTACGGCGCCCTTCAGACCGAAACACATGTTTACACATTACTGCTTATGAATTAAACAGTAGATACTATGTAAGTTCTTATGATAGTTCTATCAGATTGTGAAGAAATAGGTGTTAAATTTGAAAATTTTATATGTGTATTAATCCTAGAAATGAGGGTTATCACTTTAAAAACATTACATATTGTTTAGATTTACAAGAGCGACATCTCAAGTCAACTTCCTAATATGCAAATATTGGGGTTGAGCAGGTTATCAACTGTAAAGTAGATCCTGTAGATGAAGCCACAACCTGAGAGTTGAACAAAGCAAATTTGTTTTTCAAATTTTATTTGTGTAAGAAATAGGTGTATAACTAATATAAGACTACTTTAAATACAACAGTACGAAACAGAGTTATCGGTAGCACTGTCATCCAGCCAGCAAAAGAAGCGTTCACGAGCATGACGTACAGAACAGCCATCGCTTCCATCGAATATATTTTTGGGTTACTAAATAATTAATCTTATATTGCAATATTCCAGAGCGTATTTATCTTCAACCTTGTACAATGGAAACCGATTAAATACATGAATTATGAATACCCGTGGTGGTCCCACGCTTTCGGATGGTTCACCGCACTCTCTTCTATGCTGTGCATCCCGGGGTACATGGTGTATCTCTGGAGAGCTACTCCTGGAACTGCTATGGAGGTAAGACTAGAGCATTAAGCGAAAAAACTATGTGCCTCATGCCTCATAAGAGAGAAACTCATCAATATATTACTTAAATTTAATTTCGCCTTTGCGGGATTTGAATCTGAACCTCTCCGCATACGTCCCAGTGCTTTAACCACTTATCCAATCGTCTGAATGACAGATGGTTCTAAAATCTTGGTATGTTTATTCAACTATCGATTTGTGGCAAATTTGTATATTTTAAACCTTCATTAATAATAAAACCAATAATGATGACTATGGGTCTGATGATGGTCTCATAGTCACTCAGAGGGCAATGGAGAGGGCTATGCTCGGAGTTTCCGTGCGAGATCAAATCAGAAATGAGGAGTTCCGTAGGAGAACTAAAAACCAACCCATAGAAGTCACCGACATAGCCCAAATGATTGCAAAACTGAAGTGGCAGTGGGCAGGGCCATAGTTCGGACAGGTGGCTATTGGGGCAGCAAAGTCCTCGGATTTTGACCAGGTACCGGTAGACACAGTGTTGGTAGGCCCCCCACAAGATGAACCAATGATCTGGTCAGGATTGCCTGAATATGTTGGATGACGGCAGCACAGGACCAGTCGTTGTGGAGATCTTTGGGGGAGGCCTTTGTCCAGCAGTGGACGTCTTCCGGCGGATGACGATGATGAGGGAAATCACTTATAAAATAACAAATCAACTATTTAATTTCATTTTACGTAATGTCTTATTCTCATTTGTCGTTGCTATGCAGAGATAAGCTAAATATTTTTTATTAAATAAGGCCATTGTATAGACTAGTAGTAACTTATTCAACTTATAAGTATGCTTTTTCTTGAAGGGTTTCATGAGCTGCTTATTTTTCCTCAAAGCTCTATTTGTTTTAAATGTTATAGGTATTTTATTTAGTAGACGTTTCTTCTCACAATGGAATTCCACCTTCGCACGACACGCCACAAGTTAGGATATCATCCCCACCATCTGGATGTGTGGCGGTCCTCCACATTGCGGTCTTCAAGGAGCTTTCTTCCGCGTACTATAACGCTTTGGAATGAGCTTCGTTGTGCGGTGTTTCCGGGACGATACGACATGGGTACCTTCCAAAAAAGCGCGTACACCTTCCTTGAAGCCCGGAAACGTTCCTGTGATTCCTCTGGTGTTGAACGAGAATGTGGGCGGCGGTGATCACTTAACACCAGGTGACCCGTACGCTCGATTGTCCTCCTATTCCATAAAAAAAAAACAATTGCGTTTAAAAGTGAATGAAGCATTCTAATAATCTTTTGCAACTATACATCGGAGTAAAATTAATATTGAGTCATGCCTTATCGAATTGGACAGGAATTCGAAAAACGTTTACGCAAAATTTGGCCTAATTAACTTTTCCATAAATTATCTTCCCCCAAACAAGGCATACTTATAAGCATCTATGACTCGGAAATAAATATTCATATTCATCACATAAATGTTTGCACCTACGGCCGGTACACTACACGCCACTCGGCTATACGGGTCTTCAAAATATGCGATAAGGCATGTCAGTGTATAAATTCTAGTAAATATTTATATGTATAATAACTTCATGCTAATCACATATGCCTTTCCACAGAAATTCCACACCATAGTGCGTATACCAGAAGATGTACCATCCCTTCGCACCAAGATGCAAGCCGAGGAACAGGCGAAGCACGGAAAAGCTTAAATATTGACCCTTTGCTCGAGATGAAAGAAATTTTTTTTTTCTTAAAACCATAAATGAGTTACAGCTACCAACGGAAAAGAATGCCAATTAAAATCTTGACATGGCTATAAATAAACCCTTCTAACCCTTACTGATGTGTCCAAAAATTCTGTGTTCAGAAATCTTAATATGCCATTTGTATTTTTATGCACGAATACAGATTGTAATCTCAAGCGCTGAAAAAGATGATAAATATTCTGATTTTAATTTATGGCAGATTTACTCCTTCAGCAATTTAATGTCAAAATTCAAACTTAAAAATTGACTCTCTTCTGTCACAAAGTTTGAGTTTGAGTTAAGCTTAACGTATTAGTAATTATAAAATTGTATTTCTCATATTTGTGCCAAACTATTAACTAAATTCGTATATCCGCGTATAATTATTCGTAATATTATGTAAGAATGCTAATCCAGCGTCCTATGTTTAGCTTAGATCTTAAGTTACGTTTTGGGTGCGTTGCGACGCGTTCATGTATGTTTGCTTACGATGTTAGTGAAATAATTATTTGTAATTGTTAAATGTCTTCCATGTTCAATGCTTTATGTAATCATAAGTGTTTAAAATTTTCGATCGATTCGTAGATTTAATTCGCGTTGTATTGAGCGAAAGTTTGCCTAATTAGTTATATTATTCAAACGTAGAATAGTATTCACGAATGTGTGGGAGATAAAAAGATCAACATCAGAAGTGGGATAGAAAACTTTTAGATATTGAGTGGTCAGCAAAAAAAAGTATAAGCTTCTGATACCTTGGTCTTTTTACCTTGGTTTTTTGTGAATTATGAATGTTTATTATATAGATAGTAAAATTTAGCAATTTTATTCGTAGGTGTATGACCTGTTATAAAAATAGCGGTGTTTATATAAATATTAATCAATTATTAGAAAGGACTCTTATGTGTTGCTAGTGTATTGTGTTCATATTTTTGTTTCTTAAGAATTAACATATCGTAAATTAAGTGTTTGGTTTTTAAGCTTTAATTATCTTACTCTTTGATTTAAGAGTTAACAAATATTTAATGGCTTATAGGTATTGTTTTAGACTATCAGTCATATAATGTGTTCTCTTCACGACCAAATCAACAAACCCTTCAGATCTTTTTAATATACTGTAGTTATACTCTTCAATATACAAATGTCCCCTTTTCTACAAATATTATTATTTTTGGATCCTTCTTGAAATCTAACAATCATTTAGTTTTTTGAGAATTTTGTGTGGATTTCAAAATATTATAAAGAAATATTTAAATTTAAAATAATAAAATAAGTTAATAAAGTATTTAAAAGGTCAATTTAAAATAAAAAATGAGTAAACATTCGTAAGTTATTTTTAATCATGTAATCGATATATTATGATATAAAATTATCAAAAAAATATTTATAAACTTATATAAGTACCTACATACTTTTAGAAAGATTTAAGATTATTTACTTGTTATAAATGTATTATTGTTAACAAGCCCTTTTCAACACCAAACATATCTTTAGCAGATCCTACAACTTACACAAAATAAATGCAAACTCAATTAAAAACTTATGGATGACAGAAATTTTATATTTAAATAGCAAATTAATAAAATCTCTTTTAAAACATTTCGTAAATTTTTGAAAAGCGGCTATAAGGAAATTAACGTAGTATATACTCAATGAATAGATATTTAATTATGTATATTCGGACTATTAACCTGTTATTTTATTACTGAACATTTTCTTTTATTAATTACATATAATTTATATGAAAATGTAAGTAAATCTTTGTCGTTTTTCGTTGCATTATACTTTTACGTTCATTCAATTGATTTCAAACAACTTTTAACTCCAATAATATGATTTACACATTATTATTCATTTTATCTAATAATAAGTAAAGATGTTTTTGATTAAATAAATAATTAAGAACCCCATACCATATTAAATTAAATACAATAGCTTTAAACATTTGAATAAGAATTTTTCTTAAATCAATTGATCAAGTAGATCAGAAGTGGGATGGTAGTGGTCATTAAAATAGATTGAGTTCTAACTAAATCTTGATTTTTGTCTTCTTTTTTAAAATGAATCCTATTATTATTTGTTATTAGAACTGTTACAGTACTATGGATGTGAAAATTTTATGTTGATCTAAGATGTATGTAATTATATCAATAAACTATAAAATTATTTTGTATTCTTTTTTATATCTAGGCTAATCCCTCTAGCTTATTCTATATTACGTTGTTAACGATAACCATAGACTCTGACGTTGGCTAACGCATAAGTACTGTCGCAACTTAAGTAAATGTATCTAAGAGTATATATCACTCTGGAGACGACATCAACTAATGTTCTTGTCAAGAAACGTAATTTTTTTATAAAGCATAACGTGTCGAATAAGTCACTGTATATTTTTTACAGCAATGGGTGGAATAGAGTCCCTTGTTTGTAGATTATGATTTTTTACTGAGTCCGACGCGTGTAGTTTACATTTACTGGTTTATTGACATGAAAACATATTTAAATTTGCTAGAAAATAATTGAAGATGGATCTGCTAAAGTCCAGAAAATGATTGCTATTAAAATCGGACAAGTGTGTAGCTACATTATAATAATATTTAACAACCATATCAAAACATACTTTCGCTACGTCACTATTATATGTCACTACTATTCCACAGCTGAATATTTAAGTGATCGCACAGCCTGGGACTAGATTATGATGTTTTATAGCAATAGCAATGACAGTACAATATTGTATATTAATTAAATGGACCGCAAAAAACGAATGCTGGGAGAGTTTCTTGCGCCGCTTCTCTCACAGAGCGCCATTTGTATCCGAAGCGGTAGTAGTATCTAGTATATTAGAAATGATATCAAAAAGAATTCTAAAGGAATCAATTTTGAGAAATATATGCCCTTTATGCCTCTTATGACACCGACAACTCTCATCAACATATACAATTAGGTATGTAGGTTGTGTTTCATTGTAAAAAAGGGTATTTAGATAAAACGAAATACTTTGTCGGTGTTTACTCGTCCAATAGCAAAAATCAAAATACAAATATTGTATACACTTAGATAAAGTCTTGGTCTCCGCACTACCTAAGTCCTATTCATCCGTTTCGCGTCTTCTTTATTACATACTCTAAAACTTGTGCGTGTAAAGCAAATTATCGTATTCAGTTAAATTTTAGCGGTTCTAAGTAAATCAATAAACTAACAATATCTTGTAAGGCGGATGACATAACCATTGTGGTTTGCCTTGGCGTTGGGAAATCATTGTTTGTGTAGATTATCAGATACTATTAATAAAAATCGGCACTTTTTCACTCAAAGTGATATTCACAGGTTCCATCACGAGAAACATCGAATTGCTGGTTCTAATAATCTCGATCAAATACAAACAATTGTTTTAAGGGCTTATAATGTTCCAACCTTTGTTCAGACACTGTCTTTTTTTTTCATATATCATCACCATATTTTTCATCATTTCAGCTTGAAGACGTCCACTGCTGGACAAAGGTCATTGACCTCCCCCAAAGATCGCCATGACGTTCGGTCCTACACTGACCTCATCCAACCTACTCCGGCGATCTTGAACGGATCTTATTTCCATCTTGTGGGGCGCCCACCAAGACTACGCCTACGCCCAATACGTGGTCGCCATTCGAGGACCTTACTGCTCCAACAGCCATCTGTCCGTCGAGCTGTGTGCGCTGCCGACTGCCACTTCAGTTTCGCCATCATTTGGGCTTGTCGGTGACATTAGTTCTCCTTCAGATCTCCTCATTTCTGATTCGATCTCGTAGGGAAACTCCGAGCATAGCCCATCCATGGATATCCGAAACACCAGTGGTCAAGAAATGCGTTGCCTGCCCTTAAGTTACGAGTATGCTCTAATCTTGAAGGTCCCTAAGTCGTATCGATTCGGGAAAACTGTAGCTGGTAATTGATTCCACAGAGTGATTTTTGCGAAGCAAGAAAAACACGCGCTTGTAGAATACCAGACGTTTTCTCCAAATAAGTCTGCAAATAATCTTTTAACTGAACTGCTTATCGTCTAAACGATGACATAGCCTGGAATAAGATCACGATTGTCTTTAGCAACCATTTATGCAATGTAACGGCAATATTTAAAAAACGGCCCAAAATAGAATACTGGAAGACCTTGTGCAATTTCTTCTCCTTCATGGCGCCATTTGTTTTCCAAGTGGTTCTTTTTATTATATGGGGGTAAATAAACGCACGGCTCACTAGGTGGGAAGCATTGCCGACGTTTAAGGAAGGTGTGAGTGCTTTTTTGAAGTTAACCATGTCATATCGTCCTGGCAACACGGCGAAGGCAAGCTCATTGCAAAGTTTTTCGACCTGACATTAATATTTCATTATTATTATTCCTAACAAAGACTCTTATTCGCCGCCACAGTTTTATGCCTTTCATAATCTAAGGGCTTTGTGTACCAACCAGTATAATATTTAGTGTGATAATAGAAAGTAATTAACAAAAAAAAGGTATTTTAGCGTAATTTATTACTGTAAAGTATACCTATATTAAATAAGAGTTCAGTGCTCTATTTTATATAAAGGTTGGCAAGCCTTCTTATCGACCAGGAAAAAGAAGACCTTGGAAAAACATCGCTTAAGCCGATGCAAAGTTTTTAATCTACTTCAAAATGCTTCAGTTTTGCCTTGCACTAAATGTCTTTTTTTATGACACTAAGGGACGAGGCGAGCAGGACGTTTAGCTGATGGTAATTGATACGCCCTGGCCATTACAATATAGTGCCACTCAGGATTCTTGAGAAACCCAGAAATTCTGAGCGACAATACAATTGCGCTTGTCGCCTGGAGACATAAGATGTTAAGTCTCATTTGCCCAGTAATTTCACTAGCTTCGGCGCATTTCAGACCGAAACACAATAATGCTTGCACATTACTGCTTACGGCAGAAATAGGCGCCATTGTACCCATACCCATTACCCATAAGCTAGCCGGCATCCTGTGCAAAGGAGCCTCCCACCAAGTATGTTTGTATTGATAAAATCTGAGATATTTATATGTGTAGATAGAGCCTATTCGTACTAGACAAATAATGAAAACAGGCCAGGCTTATTACTTTAGTGTGCGTAAAAAGCTACGCTACACTTCTTAAACTCATGATTTGTATGTCACTTTGTGTTAACGTGCATGCATTACTCAAAATAGAGGTTAACTGCCAACCTCGGTTTTTTCATAAGTTTTCACAGCTGTCACAGTCTATCTAGAGGTAAGGATAAGTGTAATACCTTTCGGATTGATTTTTTCACATCAAGGTTGATAAATTCAGTACGAGTCCTTAACCTTCAACTGAGTTAAATGACTGTTATCATAAAACAAGTATACATTGCCAAATTAAAAGTCTTCACATACAGCAATAATTATTATTGCAACCGTGCGCTGTCCATCCATAGACCTAAGATAAACAGACATAACATAAAAACTGTATTGCAACTATCTGTGAAGATTTCGTCAGCAAGTAACATATAACCAGAGGAATCATAGGAGCGTTTCCGGGCTTCAAGGAAGGTGTACGCGCTTTTTTGGAAGGTACCCATGTCGTATCGTCCCGGAAACACCGCACAAGGATGCTTATTCCACAGCTTTGTAGTACGTGAAAGAAAGCTCCTTGAAAAGCGCACAGTGGAGGACCGTCACACATCCAGATGGTGGGGATGATATCCTAATTTAAGGGGTGTCGTGCGAAGGTGGAATTCAGCGGCAGGAATCAGGTGAAACAGCTCTTCGGAACAGTCCCCGTGATAAATGCAGTAGAAGACGCATAATGAAGCGATGTTTCTACGTAACGCCAAGTAATAGAAGTGCCTTATGTACTTTTGGGAAATAAATATTTGCTTTGCGGCTGTATTTGAAATTTACCATCTGGGCTTCTGTAATATTTTGTTTAGATACTACTACGCGTGAGACGGACGCGAACACGAGCCAAGAACATTTTATTATAACAATTGAAATGTAATTATTTAACTAAATGATTAAAAACGTCAAGTAAGTTACACAGTTTTGTTAATTTTAAGGGGCACTTACCTGCAATACGACCGATCCTTTTTAAGTTTGAATATACTGTTTGTATTTGGACAGTTTTTCACTGAACACTTTATCATTGCGTGTTGTTGTATTCAAAGCGCGGTCGAAATAGAAATGAACCGAACCGAAAACTCTTCTTGATAGACACTTTTCCAGAGTAATTATTTAGCAAAATGCTTGAAAAAGTGAAGTAAGTTACACAATTTTGGTAAAAGGGGCACTTCCCTGGAATACGACACTCCATCAAAGGATGAGGTAGTCAACTAAAAAACGTTAGTTTTTATATGCTGTTATTTGCACAGTTTTTCACTAAACACTTTGTCATTGCGCGGCGTAGTATTCAAAGCGCGGTCGAAACGTAACTGAACGAAAACTCTGTGTAATAAACGCTTAAGCATAAGTGTTTTACTTCTGCGTGATTGTGAGTCTAGTAGTTTATTGAACGTCAGTGTGTAGAATCAAATATTTAAACTTAATAATCTATTATTCCGTTCGGAGTGCAACCTTAATTTTACTAACTGGTTAACCGATAATCGGTCAATTCTACAAGGGTCAAAACGAGATGAGCGTACCTAAATACCAACCCTTACACAAATATTGGATGAATATCACATGTGCGCTGACGAATAAAACTGCAAAAACCGTAAAGTTGTAGAACGACCACGAAATGTTTGACGACACCTTATAGCCTTATGGTTGGAGTGACCCTGACTACTAGTCTAGAGGTCCCGGGTTTGATTCCCGGTAGGTGCAAGCATTTATATGATGAATATGAATATTTGCTTCCGAGTCATGGCTATTTAAAGTTGTTTATGTACATTTAAGTAAATATATTATATTAAATATATCGTTGTCCATAGTAAAGGCTATGGCTAGTTTGGGCCAAGATAATTTATGTAATAGTGTGTCTATATTAAAAATGAACAAACCCAAATAAAAAGTTATGTACACAGAGAACTTTTTAGTACACAAACGTTAACCAGTTAAAATTTATAACAGTACTGCGGGAGTGCCTGCAGATGTGAAAACTTGAACATTAACGTTGTGCATTTTATAATATTTTGGAATGGTTAAGGAATAATTTAATTTTTGATTTTTAATTTGCGCACGAATTGCTTTATTTATCAGTATAAAAGTACTAGCGGTACTGACTAAAAGTGATTATATAAAATCATCATTTATTGCGCTATCGTACACAATTAACACTTCAGAACTATGTCGATTATTTGACATTAAAAAGTTTATCTCTCAGTAAAATCAACTTTCGTTCATAATTTCACGGACGAATTTTCGATCAGGACGTGTCACGACGCAAGTTTAACATATTACATCCATCCCAAGTGCTAAAAGTTCTGTGCTGCCACTAAAGAAGTTTTCAGTTCAAAATATGGATTGTCAAATCTTGAACAGTCTTACGTGATTCCTAGCTCTATGGTCAGACTTGACCTTCACCACATGACACAGATTCATTGTGAATTCATCGAACATATACGATATGGGCATAATATTATATATGTTCGTGCTGTTGCATATTATATTAAGTTAGTTAAAGTTTCCGCTACATAATCTGAAGGTACATTAAAAGTTGTCGATTTTAATATTGCTTTACACCGGAATTACCTTAAGTCTTGTATCTTTATTAATTATTACATCTTTTTTTTGGGTTGACAACAGCTAAATACAAAATAATCACTTATAATTAAACACAAAAACAAAGCCAATTATAGTCTACCACAGTTTACCTAATGGAAGGAACAGCAGTGTTTACAATAATAAAGAAAAAAATGAACAATGAATAACACACGATCAGAGAAATTAAAAAAAAAGTATTTAAAAGTGCTTGTGTTGGTTGCATAATGGATTATATGTATAAGTCTGAAAAATGAATATAAATAAGAGAAAAACATGATACATACACAGATTTACAGATTTAATAGTACTATACATACATTTAATAGTTTAATCTATTAATAAATATTAATAATAATATCCTTTTATATATTCTTTTCTGTTTTAAAAAGACATCCACGTAAGTCCTGACTTATGATCAAGCACTTTCCTGATCATATTGTCTACTGACCTTCTCATGATATGGCCGTAGCATCGTAATCTTGCTTCTCCTAACTGAGCCCCTATCGATCGCACCCTGAGAGTTTCTTTGATGTAAAGGTTTGAACTTCGTCGAAAAGTGTGATTCCGGCAGACTACCTGAGCATTTTCATGTTGGTGACGCGTAGCTTGTAGTTCTTCTTTCTTCTTTTTCTTTCAATGTCAAAGTCAAGTAAACTTTATTCAATTAGGCTTAAACTAAGTGCTTTTCAAACGTAACTATAAATATTCTTTTAAATTACTGAATCTACTAAAATTTCGCAAAAAGTAGAGCTCGTGAGAAGAACATAAATGAAACTCGACGGCCACTCTTTTCAATCAAATTGAGTATTTTACAATGGCTGTTATATACATAACAAAATAGTTTGTAAGGTGCTGCATCCAATATAATATGAATCATGTTTATATAATATCAAATCTTTCATAAAAAGTAATATAGAATAAACTGTATAAATATAAATTATCGTATATTGGATGCATCAACATTTAGAGCTTCAAGTCATTGTTTGTGTAAGGATGTTTCTTGAATATGATGGTTGTGATTATTATCGTAATTAGTAATCGCATACAACCATATACTATTCCCATTAACTTAGTTTAGACTATTATTTAGGCTATATATTATTGCGGTTGTGTGCACTTTGCCTTCGACGCACTTTGGCATTCTTGACTAACATCTCTATCCCTAGTCTATACTAATATTATAAAGCTGCAGTGTTTGTTTGTTTGTTTGTTTGTTTGTTTGTTTGAACGCGCTAATCAGAGTAGTACTGGCCCGATTTGAATGATTCTTTCAGTGTTGGGTAGTCCATTTGTCGAGGAAGGCTATAGGCAATGTTTTTTTTTTAAATTAGGGATCCGTAATAAAATTGCTATTTTGTAACACAAGGTGTAAAATCGAAAACCTATTTTTGCGTGCGCTGCAAAAACTATTGACAATAGAACAAAATGATGTACAGGCTATAACATAGACAATATTTTATTACTTATAAAACTATTGCGTGAATTATACTTTATATGGCAAAACAACGTTTGCCGGGTCAGCATATGAATTTAAGTTTGTTTGTTACGCTTTTACGCCGCAGGTACTGAACCGTTTGATGAAATTACAGCTGAAGATGAAGATGAAGGAACAGCGATAGACTAGAGCTTCGGAAAAGACATAGGCTACTTTTTATCCTGGAAACTCCACAGCTCCCGCGGATTTTGTGAAAAACTGAAATTCACTTCGATGAGCGATAACTATGCTAATAGTAGGTGTAGTTTGCCACAGCAATCTTGCTCGAAATAAGAATCATATAATATGTCGGGAACGGAAGCGAAAACGGGAACCGGAACTGGAATAGGACATGAGATAATCTTTAATTCCAAACTTGCTTATTATTTTTCAAAACCCTTTATCTACGCGGACGAAGCCGCGGGCATCAGCTAGTACTATATAAGTATAAAATAATAAAAGCGACCAAGTGTAAGTCAAACTCACCCGTGAAGGGTTCCGTAGCAGCAAGTTATATAGAAATGAAAAAGATATTAAGTATATTATTTAAGTGGAAATGGCAAAAAAATCTTTGCTCATAATTATACAGTGCAAATGAGCTCTCATCATTTATACGTATTAAAAAAAACTATTCACACGGGGGAAGTGTGCATCGTTGTGTAAATCATATATTTATTTTAGTTTTATCATTCTCCTATTTGAGAAGTTACAGGGAACAGTGTTACAGGGGAGGGCACACATTATACAACTTTACAAGTCTCTCGGGCGAACTATTCAGTTTACAAAAGAAATATATTAGCAACCTCAATATTATTTTTAAAAACCTATCCATAGACTCCACACTACTCCACACGTATGGGTTTGATGAAAATTTTGTTTGAGTTCTAAGTATGGGGAACCTCGAAAATTTATTGTTTTTTTTTTCGATTTTTGTGTGAAAATGTTAATGCAGTTCACAGAATACATCTACTTACCATGTATCATCAGTATAGTTCTTATAGTATTGGAAAAAAGTGGCTGTGACATAGAGACAGACAGACATGACGAACCCTGAGAAAGATATATGTATATATAAACTGAACAGATATTCGAATTGTAAATAACTTAATACCTTATGCATGAACATTGTTTGAGTAAGTATTGCAATAAACAAAACAAGCAAAGGGCACGGAATGCGGCGTGTTTATTTGTGTCTGCCAAGAGTAAACCCACGATCCCTGTGCACTGACCTCAAGGTGAACGGGATTATATCTTGTAGGTTCTTTAACATTGTCTATTTTCTGTTTAGAAGCTTCTATCCAAGCAGTAAAAAGGCATAAAAGGCATTCATTTTCTCAAAATTGAGATTCCTGAAGATTCTTTGATGTAATGTCTAACACTACCACCGATTCGGAAACAAATGGCGCTGTGAGAGAGAAAAAGCGGAGCAAGAAACTCTCCAAGCATTCTTTAATAAATTATACAATATTGTACTATTGCTATTGCTATAAAATAATCATAGTCCAGTCTCAGGCTTTCCAATCACTTAGATATTCAGCTGTAGTAGGATTTACGACAGGGCCATTTTTTTTATAAAACTTTCAAATTTATTTAGAGATAATACCCGAACAGTGGTTGGGACTTCATTATAAAAGTGTATAAATTTACCTTTAAAGCTATTATGTTTAAAGCCTACTAGAATTAGTCACAAGCAAGCCCTTATTTCTAGTGTAATAAAAATGAATTACTATTTAGAGCAAAAAGGTGATAATTTTGTGAACGTGTATTAAATGCAGTAATATAGCCGCACTTAATATCTTAATATCTATTAAGGCTTTTATTTTATAAAAATATAGATTACAATGTAATATCGTTCAATAAACATTTATAATTAAAGAGCCTGAGGGTGTCCGCTTCGATCCCCGTCTGTGGTATCATCATGAAAATCGTTTATGTTATAGTTACCTTAATAAACGTTTCTTAACAATTCTTTGAAATTTCGTAACACATCAATAAAAGACTTGCTAACTTGACTTAACCGAGTATTAGGTATATCAAGTTTATCTTTGTTCCTCGTATTAACATTATGATTATCACAGTGTCTAGCAAATTCCTTAAAGTGTTTATGAACATATAGAACATAATCAAGAAAATATTGAGATGCAACAGTCAAAATTTTTATTTCTTTAATTTTTTTCTTAATGATTCTTTAGAACCTAGGTTATAAATAGCGCGAATAGCCCTCTTTTGCAGCACAAAGATGGTATTAATATCGGCTGCACTGACAACTATCATTGTGAACAATATTGATTGAAGTGATGAGTGAGTTCTGTATCACCTTTTGCAAAACAGTAACATCGGCAAAATAGTAACCCGGTTTGTCACTACTATCATAAATCCGAGTATAAATTTAGTTATAAAATTAAATTGAGTGAGTAATTTTAATTAATTTTCATATGACAACCCTAATATAAACGGACACTTTCTTAATTAAAATAAATAGAAGCTTCAATCAAAAATCCTATATCATTTTGACGTTGACTTAATTTCGTAGGAGGGATAATGTCGTAGAGTAAGCGTTTCGCAGATACGGCACAGCAAATAATGTACGAGATAAAGTTTATAGATAGATAAAACTTTTATTATATATTTTTTTTTATTAATTTGCTATTATTTTTGTATTGAAGAGTAATGCGTTTGAAAGAAATAAGCAAAATTCACGGTATTTTATTAACCACCAATAAAAAATTTATATGCCAGATGATCTATTTACGGCCGTTTTCTATAACCTATCTATCCTTAGTTTACTTAACTACAGATAAACAAATCTATTCTTTTAAGCCTTTTCATTATTACATCATTAAAACAACCTATCGACATAAAGCATTGGACTATAACTATAGTAGACATAACTATGGATAGATAAGATCTGGTCATTGTTTTTTGTGACAGCAATGTATCCATAACTAGAGATACGTTATTGAAAACGGCAGATAATCACAAGTTATCTATCTATGATCTTACCTATTTTATTGTTTAATGTAATAACATAGTAAATAGACTGGATAAACCAGAGGTAATAAAAGTTTTTGCAATTGTAAAGACCTTATTTTGAGATGATCGCAATATTCGTATTATTTTTTTAACTTAGGTTTTATGAAAAAAAAATAAACATAGTTATGTTTTAATGTACAGGAACAACCCAGTAATAATTAGCCCATTGAAAATAGCTTAGATCCTTTTGTACGCATAGATAGACTGTGACATCTGTGAAAACGACGAAAAATTGAGATAATCGTTAACCTCTATTTTGAGCATTGCATGCAACCCTAAAACAAAAAGACATACAAATCGCGAGTGTAAGTCGTAGCTTATCACGTACACCAAAGTAATAAATCTGGCTTGTTTTCATCGTTTGTGTAGCAGCAAGAGTCTTTATCTAGACGTATAAATTATCTAAGATTTGTCGAAATAGTTTGAAAATTATCCAAATTAGTACCTCCATGAACGTATAACATCTGCGTATGCGTTGTTCTTTGACATAAGAGAGTTGTCAGAGCTCTCGAAAATAGATTGCGTTGGGTACGCACCGGGCGAACACTCCTGCGCAGTGATCAAGGATCCATGGATCATTCGATACACACGTGCGCGGAGAGTGAGATGGAACGATAGTACAAATTCCTGACATTAATTGTTTATTTACTCAGTGATAATGTGGAAGCTGTGTTTGTGTTTTATTGTCACTTTATTGCAAATAAGGAACGGAGTTTATGGTAAATTATATTATCTTTTAATAAATATCATTTACATAAAATTATCTACATAAATAAAATTGAAGTGTGTGTTTGTAGTGTCAAATTTGTCTTTCTAAATGCATCTAATATGAAAGTTTACATGGAACCCATTTTCCATTCCGGCTAGTCTCTACAACGGCTAGACCGATTCTGACTAAACTCTAACAGATAGTACCTATATTTTTTTATTTGTTAATAATTTTATTTATAGGAAATAAGTGAGGTTATTCTTGAAAATAAATTAGGGTTCAGCGCATAAGCCGCGGATAAAGTCCCGGGGGTGTTTTTGTTCATATTCATTTATGAATTTACCTTTGTCCATGTATTTGCATCTATTTGATAATTATTCCAGGTATGTTTCTTGGAATTATTGTTGCTATACTTGAACTTAAGCTGTGTTGATAACTTAACATAAACAATAACTTTATCTATTCCATCTTATGCTTACGATATTTTTAATTTGTTATATTATACCTGCTGGACAATACAAAGTAGTGTTTGAGTAAAATTAAGGTTTTATAACTTCCAAAAAAAAAGATGATAAAAAGTTGCCAATTTTTAAAAATATACCTAATAATAAAGAGTACGTAATATAACATACTCAGATAAAAAAATAAAACTTTAGAACAATAAAAAAATATGTTTCTTCTTCATAATAATTCGAATTTTGTTTTCGATTAGACAAACACCATTTACATCAGAGGATTTTTATATAAATAGTTGCCAATTATTTTAGATATATTAGTGCATCAAAATATATCTGACTGGCGTATAATTAAGTACGGAAAAAACCCTATTAAAATTAATAGTAAAGTAGTTATCGTTTTTAACACAATATGTTTAGTTCGCTTAACAAGTTACATACCTACAAGACTAGTGAATTGACAAAAACCCAAATAAAATATAACTCTCTGGGCTTATTCATCAAAATTGCTTGAGTCGTTTTGAACGTCAATTTCTATAAAAAGATAACAACTTTGAAATAAATAATGCATCACAGTAAAGATTGAATAAAAATATTTTTGTTTATATTCTTCGTATGTTAGATATTAAAGTACCTACTAGTGTCTGCCGGTGACTTTTTCCACACGGGCTATACAGGAATATTTAAAAAAAAAATAGGTTTATTATTTTCATAGCAATTATTATGTAGGCACATAGGTACATAAATGAATTTGCTTGGAACGGTCATAACCGTAATGTTAACCCCAGGCACAAACATAAACTTATAATGCCTAATTGAATTGTTAAAAAACGTTGGTGTGGTAAAGGCTACTAAAACATAAATGAGTTTCGTAATGATACCATAGATTGGGAATGGAGCGACCGCCCACAGGCTATTAAATAATAAATTTTATTGTACGATGTTACATTGTTTGCTGAGTTTGTTGCGCCCGTTGTTCTCAGATCTGGCATTCTTTTTGGAATGGGTGGTAGTTTTTGACTTTCAATAAGTGATATTATATTCTATTTTAAATAAAATATTTGAATTTGAATGTAAACTACTCTATTGATTGAAAATTCTGGCCGTTGAGTTTCTTGTAAAGGCATAAAAAGGCATAAAAGGCATTTATTTTCTCAAAATTCATTCCTGTAGAATTTTTCCTTTTTGATGTCATTTCTTATACTACTAGATACTACGACCGCTTCGGAAACAAATGGCGCTCTGAGAGAGAAGAAGCGGCGCAAGAAACTCTCCCAGCATTCTTTTTTTGCGCTCTTTTCAATAAAAATATATGTATATATGTATCACTATCAGGTTAGAGACAAAAAAAGGGCCTGCTGGTAGCAGAAGATACCAGGGAAGTTTGTCAGGTTTGGACAAAAAAAAATAGTACAAAAATTTACAAACACATCATAGAAACAAAACTAGTAAATTATGAAATAATTTTCAACATATTAAAACCATGAACAGTGTCAGTAATAAAATACGATTCTTAGTGTAAAAAAGCGTTGGGCGCATTTTTAAAATGA
Source organism: Leptidea sinapis (assembly GCF_905404315.1). Taxonomy (NCBI): domain Eukaryota; kingdom Metazoa; phylum Arthropoda; class Insecta; order Lepidoptera; family Pieridae; genus Leptidea; species Leptidea sinapis. Next base: position 1,207,249 of record NC_066268.1, read on the forward strand.
CTCTACTTGAAACAATATTGCTTGCAATAAAATATTTGTATCAATAATTAATAGTTGAAACTTATTGAATATATTTTTCTATTAAAGCCACGCACTAGTAAAAAAGTAAGGACTCCGTGTCAATTTACATAACAGTGTAGCACCAAAACAAGCCGATTAACGTGTAAATACATAGCCCCACGCACACACTTACACTACTACAGGCCGATAGGCGGCCATTATGAGAATTGTCATCGTCTGTGACAGATTAGTTTGCGTATCAATAAAATGTTTTAAAAATGCCGTCGTGCGCTGTGAAAAAGTGTAAAAACGATACTATATAAGTATTTGTGGCCATATATGATTATGTAGGGGGAAAAAATTGTGTAACTGGTATCCCCCGTAACCGCACACACACTAGCATAAAGGTGCTTCGCTTGCTAATATCACGGCGCTGAATCCTTAATTTTTTACTAGTCCGTGATTAAAGCTTGGTTTTTAGTTTTTACAATTATTATTTATTCCCCATCAATGACGTCATGTCAATGTCATTGTTCCCCATGTGTAAAGTGTCAAAAGTGTGTAAAGAACTTGTCACAAAAAATATTTTCGCGTTTTTTTGATTACCGTACGGAATGAGACGCGCAGGAGGTCCAGATGATGGTAATTGATACGCTCTGCCCATTACAATGCAGTGCCCCTCAGAATTCTTGAAAAACCCAAAAATTCTGAGCGGCATTACGATTGGATTATGGATTTCCGATAATTTGAGCAGCTCTGCGTTGGCTAACTAGTAGTTTTAAATTTAACGGTTATTAATAGGTAAAACCGGTTTGTCTATTATATCGTCCAGTGTATGTTATGGAAGTGTTTTATTATTCCTTATTAATCAGTTAATTTCGCAAAAGTCGTCGCTTCCTACCAAATGACCGTAAGCTCAGTATCGTTCGTAAAAAGCTGTTATTAACAGGTGTGTTCAACAAAACCTCTATAATGAACTTAAAAATTTGTCCGTAATTGATCTCTTTGGTGGTAGAACCTTTTTAAATATCCACGTTCCAAATTCAAATTAATTTGAAACCAACTCTGCTTTCAGTTCATGTTGAATAAATAAAATAAAATAGCCTTTATTCTACAAAAAAATTATGTTATACGAAGGAATTATTATAAGTATTTGTGATTTAATCTATCAATTGCCATTTCATTAAAATATTTTATTTTATAATATTTGAATAGGCTGACTGCATAATATACGAAAAAGTGGGCTCCATAGGGAGTATCAGCACTCCACATACCATATTCCTCAAGTCATCATAGTCCTCAAGACGAATCGCAAGATAGGTTTTTTTTTATGGAAAAGAACGACAACCAAGCGCACCGATCACTTGGTGTTAAGTTATCACCACCGCCCACATTCTCTTGCAACACCAGAGGAATCACAGGAGCGTTGTCGGCCTTTAAGGTAGGTGTACACGATTTTTTTGAAGGTGCCCATGTCGTATCGTCCCGGAAACACCGCACAAAGAAGTTCATTCCACAGCTTTATGGTACGTGAAAGAAAGCTCCTTGAAAACCGCACTGTGGAGGACCACCACACATCCAGATGGTGGGGATGATATCCTAGACCGATAGAAACACGGTTAATTATGCTCTCCATGGTTTTGGAGAGCAGGGAGCTAATAGCTATAGGCCTGTAGTTTGCCGGATCCGAACTGTCTCCTTTTTTTTGGATCGGATGGACAAGGGCTGACTTCCACGAGTCAGGGACTACGCCTTTTGTATATGAGTACTGGAATAAACGCGTTAGCACCGGCGTCAACTCAGGGGCTTACATTTTAAGCACTATTGGAGAAATGCCTTCCAGTCCGCTCGACTTCCTGACGTCCAACGAAAACAGAGCCCGCCTTGTTAGGCAGTAAACTGTTGTTTTCTGTCTGAACTGTACTTCAAGCATAGAGCTCTGACACCGCGGGATGGTTGAACAATTTAATAAGAACCAAAACATAACTCTAAAACCCCACACAAATTTTAAGAATCATTCTGTGGTGTTTAATTTTTAATCTTAAGATTGCTTGACGATTGATAAACTTCAAGAGTTAATTATAAATGGTGTCCGTGATTCATATGTCTTGATCATTATTATTTGGGACAACAAAGTGGGTCGAGTGCTTTTGTGAAATGTCTGAGACACATAACTTTATAACCATGCCTCGGTTTCGATAACACTGTTTTAATTAACGAAATATCATTTTTATAGTAGCGAGTGCGTAGGAAAATATATGATATTATTAAAATAATTGCAATCAGTTATGGCTAAATAATAGGCCTACGTACCTGAGATTCCGAGACAGAAATCAATTAAAAGGCATAAAAGGCATTTATTTTATCAAAATTGATTCCCTTACAATTCTTTTTGATGTCATTTCTAATATAGTATATTATAACACATATCATCAGTAAGTATTTTATTAATTTCAATGTAAAATAACGCGAAGCGTAAGTTACAAAATTTGAAAGATGCCTTTGAGTGTCAAGATGCCACGCACACAAGCATCTAATACTTGCCGTAATAATTTTGTTCTATTCAATTGTTCTAAGGCAGTGCGGTATCAAGTTGGAACGCAGCGGAGACCAATCCTTAAACTAAGTTTAACATGTTTATTTTTGTTACTTGTGTTTATATTATGATTACCACAGTTGCTAGAAAATTCACTTCTATGCCTCTTCGCTGTCAACGTCAGACATTACATACAACTTTTGGTTTGCTCCGGGATATTTAAATAAATAAATTTGTTTTTAATTACGTGATAGATTTAAAAGTTTAAATAATAATTTATCAAGTGAAATAGAAAGTGTGAAAAAAGTGGAAAGGGCATTTGGTTATCCCCCAGGAATGTTATAAGTGTTAAAAGTAAACTGGTATCTAAACATTAATTTGTGCATAGCTCCTTGAATTGGGTTGAATAAGTAGATATTTGTACTCACTGATCGATCCATAATGGTATTAGCACTCAATATATAAAAAAAAATTAAACACAGTAACTAAAGAACGCAAAGTGTGAACAAGTGAATATTTACAAAATATCAAGAAGAAGTGAAGACTGAATAAACTCTGTGACATTAACATATTTAACACAATTTAATATTACCCTCAAGAAATTTTTTGCTATCTGTATCTGCATTCACACTGCATTTAATTATACTAAACTAACTAATTATAATTCGGCTATTTCAACCCATCGATCATACGGTCATTGGAATAGTGATTGAATAGTTGCGATTACAAATCCGAACCTTCGCGTGGTCGAGGGATCGAATCTCAGCCGTCATATTGTTTTATTTTTCTTTTTCACGTTTTTATATATTTGGTTTTTAAGTTTTGTGGCTAGCGAAAACTCTCACTATTATAATTTGGCTACTTCGCAGTTAAATAAATCCACCTCGGAATCGGCGATCAATACTGTAAGGAATGATGGAGAAATATCAACACCCAATTACGTTTTTCAAAGAGGTAAGAGACGTGGGAGAATATAGATATTATTGACCAGTTAAACGACTTTATAACGGAAATTAAAGAAATGATGTCTAGCTTTTTAAAAACCAAACTAGGGAATCTCAACTTGTTAAACACTAAAACACTAAAAAAAATAAAAAATTCTAACTTTAACATTGAAAGCTCAGTCACGTTTCTCATGTCTCAGAACCAAGACCTCGAAAATAAAATTCTTCATTTAGAAAGCCAGGGAAAAGAAGATAAGAAATACATCGCGTTCTTAGAAAAAATATTAGAGGATATGGAAACAGGTAGCCGTAAAGCCAATTTCGTAGTAAAAAATGTTCCGAAAGCTTCCGGTGAGTACAAGCAGGATTTATCTGATTCTGCTGGTAAAAATTTAATAAGAACCAAATTTATGATGATTTTAATTATAATTGTTTAAAACATAACTCTAAAACCCCACACAGTGATTTTAAAATTATTCTGTGGTGTTTAATTTTTGCTTGACAATAATTGATAAACTTCAAGAGTTAATTATAAATGGTGTCCGTGATTCATATGTCTTGACCATTATTAATTGGGACAACAAAGTGGGTCGAGTGCTTTTGTGAAATGTCTGAGACACATAACTTTTAAACCATGCCTCGGTTTCGATAACACTGTTTTAATTAACTAAATATCATTTTTACATTAGCGAGTGCGTAGCAAAATATATGATATTATTAAAATAATTGCAATCAGTTATGGCTAAATAATAGGCCGATGTATTTGAGATTCCGAGACAGAAATCAATTAAAAGGCATAAAAGGCATTTATTTTCTCAAAATTGATTCATTTACAATTCGTTTTAGGTTGAAAGATATTTATTTCTCATTAAAAACATAATATTGTCACTTACATGAGAACATAAAAATATGATGTAATAATTTATACGCCGTTCTTTAGATGTTCAGTACATACATATTACACATTATAGTAATTATTCTTCTTCACAAAATTTAAGAATCACACACTTTTACAGGGCACTGTCACGTAACAAACAATTTCAGACATGTGTTTTATAAAAACTTCGAAACAATATAGTCTGATAGCTCACGTTTAAATGTTTTTAGTGACAATCTTTTTGAGAGATGAAGGTAGACTATTAAAAAGTTGTGCGCCCTCGTAAATAAACATACGCTTGCCATAATTTGTTCTTGTCTTAGGTAGTATCAAGTAGCTGGCTCGTCTCGTGCTGCGTTTAGACGCATGTTTAGTTTGGGTGAGTAAGATTGATGTCATTTCTAATATACTAGATACTATTAGGCTGCATTACCGCGACATAATTCGACATATTTTTTTAATACAAGTAATTTTTTTTGTTAATACAAGTTTTAATGCAAGTAAAATATGTCGTGATAAATTCCAAGCTTAAAAATATTTTTGGTTGGTTTAGTTAGAATAATTGTTTTACATAATATTATTTTTTTTATTTATTTAATTAATTTTATGCATTTTCATAATGTTGTAGAAGAAAATACATAGCCCAAGAAAAGACCAATTAATTAAGTAGCTAAGGCTTATCATCTTAGATTAAGGTCTCCGCTGCGCTCCATCTAGATACCGCAGGCGTAGGCGCAAAGTGCGGCAACTAATACAACGCCCAAATGGGCGTACTCGAGCCAGTCTCGAACAATGGGTGTCGTTGACGAGCCACATGTTCTGTTAAAATTTGCTAATAATTGAAACTAAAATGCGGGCTTGCGTAGTAAAACTTTGTAAAAATAATATTACAAGAAATAAGAAAGACACTGGGATCACATATCATCAGTAAGTATTTTGTATTTTATTAATTTCAATGTAAAATAACGGGAAGCATATTACAAAATTTTAAAGATGCCATTGAGTGTTAAGATGCCACGCACACAAACATCTAATAGTTGCCGTATTAATAAAGCAATTGTTCTAAGGCAGTGCGGTTTCAAGTTGGAGCCCAGCGGAGACCAATCCTTAAACTAAGCTTAACATGTTTATTTTTTTACTGGTGTTTATATTATGATTACCACAGTTGCTAGAAAATTCACTTCTATGCCTACAAATATACATGGCACTATCAAGAATATATTTTAGTTGGTGCATTCACAACACCGTAAACCGTTATTCGATTAAACTCTCAAGTAACTTGTTAATGACTTGCATTACCATACCATCAATGACTTAACTGTGCAATAAATTAGCAATTTTACGTCTAAGTTTCCAAGAAGCTAAATATTAACTTGAGTTGAGGTTGCACAATATAACATAAAGTACATAATATGTGATTGTAAAACACAAGATGTATTTTCACGGACTAGTAAAAAAAGAAGCTTGTATTAGTGTAAATGTATGCGTGGGGCTATATGTTTACACGTTTACCGGCTTGTTTTGGTGCCTCACTGCTATGTAAGCTGACAGTGGAATCCTTCTTTTTTTAATGGTCCGTGATGTATTTTAATAGATTTCGATTTGAATATATTTGATAAGCCTATAAAAAAATAAGTGAACTTGAAGTATATCAGACTTCATTATATACAAATCAGGTGAAATGCTAACATATAAAAAACTTTAAAAATAAACAAAACTTAAATCAGTTAACACCAATTTTACGAACGAGATGAAAAACTGAAAAAAATTGTTGATACAAATAAGGTTTTAGTGATTTGATGAATTATTTATGCAAATAAAAAAAGTCTTATACGTGATATTTGACGGTTTTATAGCTTTATGAAATAAAAATGAAATCAAAATCACTATATTCTTGTAGGTCACTGAAATGACACTTATTCAAATCAAATCAAATCAAAATATTTTATTGCAAGTCACATTTTACAGTAGGATGGTTGGTACATTAATGGGTAGACAATATGTGACGCCCTGCAAGGGCACAGCAACGTTATACATAAAATAAATAAGTCTTATACATTTTTTACATTCTTATACTGTATTGTAACTAATTCTCACACTTGTAATTAAAAAATTCGGGTAAATCGTAGAAGCATTTTGAAACTAAAAAATTTTTAAGATGTCTTTTAAATAGAGAAGGCTTCTCTTTATTTTTAATTTCGTTTGGGATGTGATTATAAATTTTTATTGCCATGTGGTGAGGGCTCGATGACACTAATGAGATACTTGTTTGGGGAATTTTTAATTTGTTTAAATTTCTATTATTTCGCTTGTTATTTGGTAGTGTTGAGTATAAGTCCGAATGTTTTTTAACAAATTTACATGCTTCTAGGATGTAAATTGAAGTAAGGGTTAAAATTTTGTGTTTAGTAAAATATGGTCTACATGAATCCATCTGCTGAATATTTTCTAAAATTCTGATACATTTTTTCTGTTGAATGAATATATCTTTTATTTCACTACAGTTTCCCCATATTAATATTCCATATGATAATCTAGAATGTGCATATGCATAATAAGCAGCAAGGGCAGATTTGAAATCTGTTACGCGTTTTAGTTGGTAAAGAGCATAAGTAAAAGATGACATTTTGCTTTTTAATTTCTGTAGATATGGCTTCCATGTCAAGTGTGAGTCTAAATCAATTCCCAGTAGTGTAGCTGTGTCAACTGATTCAAGTTGTGAATTTTTGTAAGAATAAGATATATTTAAGGGGGATGACTTATGAATGCCAAAAAAAAATCTTATTGAATTTATACATTATGCTATTTCGTAAAGGGATGAGCTAATGAGAAAACGTAGCAAGAAACTCATTGCCACACTTGTAAATCAAGATTTACATATTCATCTTATTACAAATAATTTTAATTAAAATTTACAACATAATATTATGTAAAGTGATGCAACAAACATACTCAAACGTCAAATAGTCAAAGCTTTACACGAGTGAGTCAAAAATGTAAATGTAAATTAATACAAAACAAAAGTTATTGAGTACAGTAACTGCACCACCCACTTACCCTGTAAATAAATAAAGGTATTTTGCGAGCATTTTATAAGCGATTATAAAAAAATAACCTTTAAGAATCTGATGTAAGACGTTGACTATTTGACGTTTGAACAGACACACTGTTGCATCATTTTACATTTTACATATTATATTGTAATTTGAAATGATTTGTATATCGATGTACTTAAATGTAAATCTTGATATAAGAGAGTGGCAATGAGTTTCTTGCTACTTCTTCTCATTAGCTCAACCCTTTACGAAGTAGCGGTAGATTCAATAAGACAAAAAATTTTTTTTGACATTCATAAGTGTCATTTCCGTGACCTACGTGAATAAACTGATTTTGATTTGATTTGATTTGATGCAGAGCTTCCGATACAGGATCATCGTGCCACCACAATATCCATTAACACATTCCGAAATTAATAAGTTTTCTGTCACCAATAATAATGTTTTAGTAAATCTGATGCAATACAAAAACTATAGTAAATTTTTTTTTGTTGCTTAGGTACTTGCATCCTTTTCCTAATGAGATGTATAAAATTTTCAAGCATGGATATTATTATAGGGTTACATAGATCGTAAACTTAGATTAAAGATTGGTCTCCGCTGCACTCCAACATGATACCGCAGGCGTAGTCGCAAAGTGCGGCAAGTCTCAAGCCAGTCTCGAATAATGTGTGTTATTGACGTGCCATATGCTCTGTTAAACATGGCTAATAATTAAAACTAACAAGCCGGGTCGCGTAGTAAAACTTTGTAAAAATAATACTACACGAAATAAAAAAGACACTGGGATCACAAATCATCAGTAATTATTTTATATTTTATTAATTTCAATGTAAAAACAACGTATGTTACGAAATTTGAAAGATGCCATTGAGTGTCAAGATGCCACGCACAGAAGCATCTAATAGTTGCCGTAATAAAAAGCTATTGTTCTTAGGTAGTGCGGTATCTAGATGGAGTGCAGCGGAGACCAATCCTTAATCAGATTAAGTTAGTGCTTATTTTATGTTTCTTTGCAGCGTCATTAGGTGACATATTATCAGAGACCAGTCAGTTATGCTGCAATCAAGGTACTACTTACGCCAGGAGTCACTCCCTCGAGGACTGCTCTTCATCAACGCCACCTGAAGTACCATCTGCTTATGGATCCTTTTGCATCTTCGCTATGGACCAATGCTGCAAGGAATATTTTTTGTAAGTATTATCTTAATATATATATATCCAGTGTCCTGATGTTTGTTTCCAGTGAACTAATCTAATGATCGGATGAATGGGGATTATTACTTCATGGAGTGTAGTTTAGTCCGACATGAGAGTTAAGATAGTTATTATTTCGATTTGGGACCAATAATTATTTTTATAACCAATATAATTATTAGTACAGGATCCCTGGTACACTTTTCATCTTTTATTACTAACAAGCTAATTTTTCGTGAGAAGCTTTCTTTTGACTAGCTAAATGATGAAAAGTGTACCAGAGATCCTGTATGTACTATATGTTTTGTAAAGACTATATCGCTAACAATACTGTCAATACAATGATAATTCTGAAGTTTTTCAAATGTCAAGCAGTCTTGCAATTAAACTCGAATAAACCAATCATAAGCAAATTGACTATTTTTAAACATTTTGCACTTAAAAGCAAGTTTATTTATAAGGCTGAACGTAGTGTTTAAATTCTCTTTGATAACGCCGTTAGCTTAGATTAAGGATTACTCTCCGCTACGGTCCAACTAGATACCGTACTACCTAAGAAAAATAGCTTTTTTATCACGGCAACTTTTAGATGCTTGTGTGCGTGGCATCTTGACACTCAATGGCATCTTTAAAATTTTGTAACATATCTACGCTTCGTGATATTTTACATTGAAATTAATAAAATATAAAATACTTACTGATGATTTGTGATCCCAGTGTCTTTCTTATTTCATGTAGTATTATTTTCACAATGTTTTACTAAGCAACTCGGCAGTGTTTAACAGAACATATGGCACGTCAACGTCACACATTGTTAGAGATTGGCTCGAGTACGCCCTCTTGGGTGTAGTATTAGTTGCCGCATTTTTCATCTACGCCTGTTTTTTTTTATGATAATAAGGGATGAGACGAGCAGGACGTTCAGCTGATTGTAATTGATACGCCATGCCCATTACAATGCAGTGCCGCTCAGGATTCTCAAAAAACCCAAAAATTCTGACTGGCACTACAATTGCGCTCGTCACCTTGAGACATAAGATGTTAAGCCTCATTTGCCCAGTAATTTCACTAGCTGCGGCGCCCTTCGGACCGAAACACAGCCATGCTTACACATTACTGCTTCACAGCAGAAATAGGCGCCGTTGTGGTACCCATAATCTAGCCGGCTTCCTGTGCAAAGGAGCCTCCCACTGGTAAGGGGAGCGCAGCGGAGCCCAATCCTTAATTTAAGATCGTTAGAGTTTATTAATGAAAAGCAAAAATATACCTATGCAAATTTACAAACCTTTCTTCTTTAAAGCATTAGTGTAGATAATATTTCACAATTCACCATTCGTAATCTGAGACAAGACAAACACTGAATCCATTTCGCTGAATCCCAAACTGACAGTTCAAAGTCCATCATAGAATAATGTAAAGGCATTTTAGTGAGTATTGTTATATATATGTGGATGAACATTATCTTTTGTTATTTGGTAGAGTTCTCGTGAGAAGCATCGTCATGCTCGCTTAAAGCCACTGCTTGTGGCGGCCGTTCCCTTCCCTAAAATATGGTCGAGGGAGGCGATGGCTGGTCCATGCGTCATGCTCGTGAACGGGTGGTACCTACTTGTGGTAGCTGGATGATCCTTTATTTATTGTTCTTTGATGATGATCTTTTATTTTTCTTTATTTTTTTGAATTAAAGTTATTATATATTTTTATTTATAATAGTTAATAAAATGCTCGCATAATGCCTTTATTTTTAACCGACTTCAAAAAAGGAGGAGGTTCTCAATTCATCGGTATGTTCTTTTTTTATGTTTGTTAGCTCAAAACTTTCAACTGGATAGATATAATATGCACTTAAAAGTGTAAAAATAATTGCGTATTTTTATACAATCTGATTAATTAATCTAATTCTAGTTACGATTATTGTAATTTTTGGAGTCGGTGTCATCCAAGATAGGTTTGTAACTACATAACTATTATAGGTGAGATGTGCTTGAGTCGTGAGGAGGCGAGAGGCGAGAGCGGGTCGCGGCGGAAGGACGATTCCATAAATTACAATAATCGTAACTAGAATTAGATTAAGTAATTAGATTTTGATATAGTGTTTATGAAGTCTGTAGTTTTTTTTAATTTTTTTAATAACGGTATATGTGGATTGCCGCATCTACTGTATTTTACTATATATGTATGTACTCAATATCTATAACTATGTTTTACTTATTAATTTGCATTTTTTTGACTTACTCGAGTAAGGCATTAAGTAATTTGACGTTTGAGTATTTTGTTGCATCAATTTTTCATATATTGTTATTGAAATTATTTGTAAATTTAATTTAAAATAAGAACTTGTGATACCATTCTGTTTTGAAAAGAGCAACGTTAGAGTTTCTTGCTCGTTCTTCTCTAAGGAAATTTCCGAACGAGATGTATGAAAAAATGACATATTTCAAGTGTAATGCAATTTATATGCGAAATAAAATAATTTTGATTTGATTTGATTTAATTCACTAAAAGTAGATTTTGAATCAACAAATGTGAATACTAATCGCTATAACACGACAGCTGTGCTTTAAATGTAAAATAAAAAATATATATTCGCCACGTTATATAGCAAAATATATATATTTTTTAATATTATGTTTTTTTTTATGAAAATAAGGGATGAGACGAGCAGGACGTTCAGCTGATGGTTATTGATACGCCCTATCCATTACAATGCAGTGCCGCTCAGGATTCTTGAAAAACCCAAAAATTCTGAGCGGCACTACAATTGCGCTCGTCACCTTGAGACATAAGATGTTAAATCTCATTTGCCCAGTAATTTCACTAGCTACGGCGCCCTTCAGCGTGAAACACAGTAATGTTTACACATTACTGCTTCACGGCAGAAATAGGCGCCGTTGTGGTACCCATAATCTAGCCGGCTTCCTGTGCAAAGGAGCCTCCCACTGGTGTTATAACTATTGAAACAAAGAGCTAAATAAAAATTAATTCCGAGTTTAACTGCTTTTAGATGTATAAGTTAAGTCCCTGATTTTCCAATTAGGTAACCATGTTTCAATAATTCGTTTTATAAGTTGATCAGATTATATTCAACATCTAAATATATAAAAATAACTAGGTTAATTGCTAGACTATCGATATATTTGTGTAATATTTATATCATCATCATCAGCCGGAAGACGTCCACTGCTGGACAAAGGCCTTCCCAAAGATTTCCACGACGATCGGTCCTGCGCTGCCCTCATCCAACGTATTCCGGCGATCTTGATCTTAGTGGGCCTACCAACACTACGTCTTCCGGTTCGTGGTCGACATTCGAGGACTTTACTGCCCCAGCGGCCATCTGTCCGTCGAACTATGTGCCCTGGCCACTGCCACTTCGGTTTCGCAATCATTTGTGCTAGGTCGGTGACGTAAGTATATTATATATTTATTATTATTTATATTTATATGTTTGTATAGTAACACTATTACTATATTACGCAAAAGCTGAACACTTTGTAACAGTTCGTACAAACAAAGTTACAAATATATCCGTTGTTTTATAAACACTTAAAGCGGCCAACACTGTACAGATGACTAACAACTATTTTCAAACTTTCTGTTTAATAATATTTACTTTGCTCTAGCATTAGGCAATCGTGAGATTTCCGCATTTCGAAGAAGAAAAATTATAATATGATTTTTTTGAAATAATTTATCGTTTTTGATAACGTGATATTTTGAGTATTTTATCTGAGTTGGATGCAAAAAAACCACACTCACCCACTGAGAGTTAAGTCCAATTGATTTATAATTTTTCCATATAATTGTAGCTTAAGACAGTATTAAGTGGGAGGCTCCTTTGCACAGAATGCCGGCTAGGTTGTGGGTACCACAACGGCGCCTATTTCTGCCGTGAAGCAGTAATGTGTAAGCATTACTGTGTTTCGGTCTGAAGGGCGCCGTAGCTAGTGAAATTACTGGAGAATTAACATGTTATGTCTCAAGGTGACAGTTGTAGAGTGTTTCGGTATTTCAAGAATCCTGAGCGGCAATGCATTGTAATGGGCTGGGCTTATCAATTACCATCAGCTGAACGTTCTGATTGTTCCCGTCCCTACATCTTCCGGCTGAAATGTTGATGGCTAAGATCTACAGTCTCTTGAAGCTTTGCTTGAAATGAACATGCGGCCGATAATGCCGCAAGTAACATATATTTCGACACTCTCAAGGGAAAATTTATTGAATAAGGCGTTACTTTGCGGAAATCCATAATTATACAAATTATTTAAGTTCTCCTTAGTGTTAATTCCGCCAATATTTGTCTTTAAAACAATTCGACACGTGTCTCGCCTCTACACGAGGCATCCTCAGGACGTGTTGTCTCGCCAAAATCTGGCACTAGACGAGGATGCCTCGTGTAGAGGCGAGACACGTGTCGAATTGTTTTAAAGACAAATATTGGCGGAATTAACACTAAGGAGAACTTAAATAATTTGTATACTCTCAAGGGAATCCAAATTTATAGAGTACTAGCTGACCCGACAGACGTTGTTCTGTATATAATAATTAAAATAATGATTTTATATGAATTTGTCAATAACATATCATAATATCAAAAATTACTTCGTAAAATATGCACCCTGCTGTCGTAATGAAATTGTTTCACAGCAGAACTGTCAAACCGTGCGTCAATAAATTCTCTCTTAGAAATTATGTATGGACACATCAAAGGAAAAACAAATTTGTTGTTTTTATTTAATTTAGCAACATTTTCCTATTTATTCACCTTTTAAACCTTCTCTGGACTTCCACAAATAATTCAAGACCAAAATTTGCCAAATTAGACTCCCGAACAGCAATTCATTTTTATTTATAGAGTATTTTACTAGAATAATGAAATTTGGCAAGTATTTTTTTTAAATGAGTAAAGTCAATAAAGTTTCAATATAGGCTTATGACATATATGATATTCTTAACATGCAGCCAGCCGTGTAGTCTGTGGTACGTGACGTACGTTCAAGTAGTCATCAGCTAATCGTCAAGAAACCTTATGTGGTGATGGACTATTCGAAACAATGTGTAAATATTTGGTTTTTGGATGTGACCGAATTTCATTTCGGGGAAAACACGTTCTAATTAATCATTGATGCACATCTAAACGAGTGTGGTTATTATGTTTTAAAACTAGCTGTGCCAAACAACTGACGCTAAAAAATCTGTAGAACTATTCACATGCATTTAATGTCAAATGACACTCAAAAGGAAGCTTATAATTTTTGCAGCATCGATAGTAGATTCTACTTGATGCACGCACAAACAAATAAACAAACCCAAAAAAACAGCCCAGCCCCCGGTTCGATCCTCGCCCACCACGTACCAATGCATTAACACTGTTCACTGTTTTGAGATCAAACCTTTTAATTTTAAAGATCGTATTTTAAAGATTGTGTTGAGTAACAATTTACTGTAATAATGGAATTTAAAACATTTTAATCGACCACCCAGTACCGGTGTTACAACAACTTGAATGCCTGTATTTGTGATCAACTGACAACGTCACCTTGGTGTTGTCAGTTGACTGTCTCTATTTTTCATTTTAATAGATTATTACAATTTATTAACAAGATTGATTATTAAATAAATTATGCTAAAGAAAAAAATCAACCAAATATAAAAATTTTGTTGGTAACGCTAAGAAATGTGTTTTCAGTTTTCGATCCATAAGTGCATCTAAGTACGTTTATTTGACGCTAAAACTCAGTAGTTATTCGTCTAGTGTTGGTTACAAAAGAGTAGGTCCTATGGTGATCACATACCATCACGTGTCCCGTATTTGCCTCCTCTTTTAATAAAAAAAAAACAACTGACAACAGTTTAGTATATGTACTAGTGACAACCCGTACCTCCCTCGCGCTTTTATTATTTATTTATTGTATTAATCATTTACAGAAAGAATCTTAAAAGCTAACATAGTCCCGCAAAACTGTTCGGACAGTTTGTCCGCAGGATCAAGTCTCTTGTAATACATTAATGCTCATTAGAACATTGATTTTATGCAAGTGTAATTAACAAATATTGATAAAAATATAATAAAAAATCTAATTTTAATTTTAAGGCAGTGTTAACAGTAAATATTTCTTAAGTTTAGTTTTAAATTTTCTTTTACTGATTTCTAATCGGATGTCCTCAGGCAAGCTGTTTAATAGATAAGGTAGGCGTTTTCGCTTCTCCTGCTTGTTTATGCCTGCCTGGTTAAGCACATGCAATGGTGGTGCAAATACTCCAATTAGTTCAAAAAGTAAGTCCAAGTGTTCAAAATGGCCATCGTTGGCATGTTCTGGCCTTCCCGAATCGGCAGTGCTCCCGTGCCCTAGATTTCAGATACACCCTACTCCATCATCAAATTCTGAGCCTTGTTTTGTATATAAGATGGTTTATTTTACATGGTCTTATAGCTTGTTTCAATAGCTTTCTTATACAATCACTCAAATCATCCTAATTATAAGCAATCTATCAATACACGTAGAATAATACGCATTGAAGAACGCTGCGCGATCGCCAAAATCGCGCGGGTCTCCCGATCAGAGTTTCCCGGAACGGAAGGCTAGTGAAAAAACCTCATTTTAAATGTATCTCTTTGGGAAATGTTTGAACCTGAATAGCTTATGATCCTGATCACCTAGTACACAAATTCAACGATTTTAACGATTTTCTCATCAAGAACTTTCCAGCGATATATTATGGGTATACTTATTGGGTGTACTTATTGTGATTGCTGAGGAATACCCCGTCTATGTGCTTTATATAATATAGATAATAATGAAATCCGTTTAATAATATTAATTTGTTTTTAACTTATTTTCAATCAATGTCCTGTTAATAAGGAAAACCACCAAATGATTCCTAAGTAGGTCAAAGCCTATAATTGATTACACGGAATTGCGTAATGTTAATCTTAATATATATAAATCTCGTGTCACAATGTTTGTCCCCAGTGGACTCCTAAACTAATGAACGGATTTCAATGGGGATTACTTTATGGAGTGCAGTTTAGTCTAACTTAAGAGATAGGATAGTTTTTATTTCGTTTTGGGACCCATAATTATTTTTATTTCCAATATTTGTTTTGTTTGGACATATTTTCTGTGAGAGTATTTTTGCCGCGCGGTTTGACAGTTCTGCTGTGAAACAATTTCATTATAACAACAAGGAGCATATTATTATGTTACAATGAAAAATTATTGACAAATTCATCAAAAACGGTATTTTATTTATTATGTACAGAACAACGTCTGTCTGGTCAGCTAGTAATTATATATAAATCCAGTGTTCTGATGTTTGTTTCCAGTGAACTACTAAACTAATGAACGGATTATTACGAGGATTACTTCATGGAGTACGGTTTAGTCCAACTTGAGAGAAAGGAAAGTTTTTATTTCGATTTGGGATCCATAATTATTTTTATTTCCAAAATTTGTTTTGTATGGACATATTTTCTATGAGAGAATTTATCGATACGGTTTTACAGTTGTGCTTCGAAACATTTTCATTACAAAAATTTCACGAAATAATTCTTGATATTATGAAATATTATTGACAAATTCATAAAAAACAGTTTTTTTATTTATTATGTACAGAAAAACGTCTGTCAGATCAGCTAGTTTTTCTATATAATAGTGGCGGATATTTCAGGACATGCATTCAAATTGATTTAGTTTTTCATGGAAGCGTGAAACAATCCGTGCGTATGGTCAACTACATCTAGTTTGATCATATGCAACACTAGATGAATCACAGGAGCGTTGCCGGCTTTTTAGAAAGCTTTATACGTTTAACCATGTCGTATCGTTCTGGAAATACCGCACAAGGAAGATAATTCTATAGTTTCGTTGTAAGTTGAATTGTTTTAAAATTTACATTGAAGCAGTATAGGCGTGGTTTAACCGTGTGCTATCTTTTCATTAATAGTGTCAGTAAGTTTTATCACATTTTTTCTATTGGGATAACATAAACTAATTCAATGAAAATGTCATTAGATTGTGGACACGGTGTGTATACACCGTATAACCTGCCATTACAATAGCTGTAATAAACATAAATAGTTTGTAAGATGTTGAAATGTTACATGAGCTTTGCATTTTTTAGGACGCAATTTTATTTTTGGGAAATGTATGGGGGGGTCAATATCTTTAATTTTAAGTTAAGGGCAAAAAGTTAGCGCACACATTTGTAGGCAAAGCGATTTGCTACAAATTATGTCTTTACGGTTTTTTTGTAGGACGCGATAAGGTTGATATTATTATGTACAAATTGTAACATAATTTAAATTATTAAATTTTTTTCACTCATTAATACGTGGTTGGGGACCGAACTGGCGTCCCCATAAAAGTAATCACGACCATCATGTTCACGAAGCATCCTTTCCTAAACAATGAATTCAAGCTCTAAAGGTTGATGCATCCAATATACGATAATTTATATTTATACAGTTTATACTATATTACTTTTTGTGAAATAATTTATATTATTTAAACGATTCATATATTAGATGCAACACCCTACAAACAATTTGGTTTTGTATTACAGCCATTGTAAAATACTCTATTTGCTTGAAAAGAGTGGCAGTTGAGTTTCTTGTATGTTCTTCTCACGGGCTCTTCTTTTTCCGAACATATGGTAGTAAAAACGCTTAATTTAAGCCTAATTAAATAAAGTTTATTTGACTTTGACTTTAACGGTACTTGTCTTTACATCACTGATGCTTTACACAAATTCCTGCTCCTTTTTAAGTCCCCTATGGACTTCAAACTACTGGACCGATTTAAATGAAATTTTCAGGCATATGTTATCTCTTGCCGATACTATATATAATAAAGAACTACTAAAAAGCGTGTTTGTTATACATATTTTGATATGCATAAATAATAACCAATTAATATTTTTATAGGAAGAAAACCGATTGTGACAATGGGGTTGATATGGCGTATAGAAACAAGAGTTGCGGGACATCGAAGGACCCCAGTAAGGTAAATATATCATTAAAGATAAATATTCACTCATTAAATACCTAATACAGTATAAGAAATTGAATGTAAGATCAAAGAGGATGTAAATACTACGTAATAAGAGGCGGGATGCCTAAGTAAAAATTGAACTTTAGTTTAGTATGAAATGTGCTGTCATTTGAAATAAGTTTGAAATGGTAGTAATTACAGTATGGCGATTGGCGACCAAGTATAATCCGGCTAAGATTAAAAGCGAACAGTTCCTTAAAACGTAGTGGATTTCCGCTATCTCCGTTTTTTATAAGATTGTAGCTGTCATTTCTGTCAATCTATAAATGACTGCACGTTTCATACAATCGAGTTAATCACTTTTTTCTTAGAGATTTTCGCTAGGATGGGTAGGATTAGCACATGTGAATATAATATTCTTATTGAATATTAAAGCACAAATGTCAGAAAAAAAACATGGCGCGTAACAGAAAATTGTGCTGTAAAATTTATCTTATACGTCGATAAAGAAGTTTCACTTCAATTAAAACATGCCATATTATATTATTAAAAGTGCTCTGGAATTGAATAACATGATTTATATTTGTAAATCAAATCTTCATCTTAAAATATGAATTCACTAATTTATTCACAATGTTTATATACAAATATATATACACTGCCAGTATTCTTGGTACATTTCCCCGTAATGATAGAATTGAATTTAATGGAATCATAGTATTGTAAATGTAGTAGTTATAAGATTTGAATAAATTCATAAGCTTACAGAACATTTATTTTATAAGTTCCATAAACGTTTTTAGGGATACACTAAAAATTAAGTTAGCATAGATTAAGTATGGTGTAACCATAGACAAAGCACACAAGTTTCATAAAATAGGTAACTAGGTTTCGTCTTATCATGTAACGCGATAGAATAAGATAAGTATTGCTGGATATTTGGATTACTGAGAAATTTGTCTGCTTAGCTTTATATATTATATAATTCATATAATTCATCTGTACGTGTGTTGACAGTGAACTCCTCCTAAACGGCTTGGCCGATTTGAATGAAATTTTTTGTGTGTGTTCAACTGGATTCGAGGATGGTTTAGATTCACAATTGAACTACCTCCTAATTGGCTGGACCGATTTTGATGATTTTTTAGAGTGTTCCAGTGAATTTGAAATTAGTTAAGATTATCAATATAGTCGAAATATAATTCTCCTACGTATGTTAGTGATCTTCTACCTTCTGGACCGATTTTTCACATTTAACATGTGTGTACAGGACAACGTCTGTCGGGTCCGCTAGTAGATACATATCATGTTCAAGTTCAAGTTTTTATTCGTAAATACTATTACACGTTATACATACTTAACATATTAATTCAATTATTAATTTATTAATTCATTATATGAGTAGAACAGGCGCTCAATGAGCCATCTTTTAAGTTTATGTTTAAAAGTGTTAAAATTTGACAGGCTTGTGATATAGTCCGGAGGTTTATCGGGTATTGTGCGGGAAGCTTTTTCCAGTCTATGTGGGACTACATTTAGGCGATTTGCGTGTCGCAGCTGGTACTCAAATTCAAATTCAAATTCAAATTCAAATTCAAATTCAAATTCAAATATTTTTATTCAAAATAGGATTTATAATCACTTATTGAACGTCAAAATCTACCACCCATTCAAAACTCTGGCTGGTGTCGCCTCTTTTTTATACTGGTGTAAGTGAGCTCGGGCGTATAAGCCTACCTGTAGTATCAGGAGGCTTGGTATTGTTAATATATTTAGTGAAACGAAGAAAGGTCTTACGCATTGGTCCGACGGTATACCAGCTAGTATGCGAACAACTTGCCTTTGTAGGCGACAAACTCGTTCAAAGTCCGCGGCGCGTCCCCAGAATTCAATCATGTATATCCTAGCTGGATATTCTTTTACAACATGAACCCTTTACTTTATTCAATTGGGCTTAAACTAAGCGTTATTGAATCGTCACTATAAAAATATATTTTTAAATTGGCTGAATCAACCAAGAATTTTTACCAGTGGGAGGCTCCTTTGCACAGGAAGCCGGCTAGATTATGGGTACCACAACGGCGTCTATTTCTGCCGTGAAGCAGTAATGTGTAAGCATTACTGTGTTTCGGTCTGAAGGGCGCCGTACCTAGTGAAATTACTGGGCAAATGAGACTTAACATCTTCTCAAGGTGACTTGAATTGTAGTGTCGTTCAGAATTTTTGGGGGTTTCAAGAATCCTGAGCAGCACTGCATTGTAATGGGCAGGGCGTATCAATTACCATCAGCTGAACGTCCTGCTCCTCTTATCCCTTATTTTCATAAAAAAAAATACTAAAGCTCGAAGAAACTCAACGTCCACTCATAGTAATCAATAGAGCAAATGAGACTTAACATCTTGTCTCAGAATTTTTGAGGTTTTTCAAGAATCCTGAGCGGCACTGCATTGGAATGGGCTGGGCGTATCAATTACCATCAGCTGAACGTCCTGCTCGTCTCGCCCCTTATTAACTTAAAAAAAAAATTGTAAGCATCCAATATGTTGTGTTTAAAGTTAAAAGCGCTTTTAGTATCAAATATTTCATAAAAGAAAGAAAAAATAAAGCAATAAAGAATAAAATGTATAAATATAAGTAAACCAATATTGGATGCATCAGCGAGCTTGAATTATGATCTTGAATATGGTGGTCGTGATAACTGTCATAATTTGTAATCTATATATCTATTCTATATTGCTGTTCGTTAGTCTCGCTAAAACTCGAGAACGGCTGGACCGATTTGGCAAATTTAGGTCATGAATTATTTGTGGAAGTCCAGAGAAGGTTTAAAAGGTGAATAAATAGGCAAATGCTGCTAAATTAAAATAAAAACAACAAATTTGTTTTTCCTTCGATGTGTCCATACATACTTTCTAAGAGAGAATTTATTGACGCACGGTTTGACAGTTCTGCTGTGAAACAATTTCATTACGACAGCAGGGTGCATATTTTACGAAGTAATTTTTGATGTTATGATATATTATTGACAAATTCATATAAAAACATTATTTTATTTATTATATACAGAACAACGTCTGTCGGGTCAGCTAGTACCAAATACAAATTTGTTACGAAATCAAACTAGTGTTTAAAAAAGCGGCCAAGTGCGAGTCGGACTCGCCCATCAAGGGTTCCGTAGCAGCAAGTAACATAACATAATAGTTCTTGTAGTTGTAACTTTGATAATTTTTTTAATAATAGTGTATTTTTTTTCAACTAACTTATTGATAATTTATGACGTTTTAAATAAAAACTACTTCATTTTCGGTGGAAGTTTGTTCATTCATTTTAGAAAAAAAATATATATTAGAAACCTCAATATCATTTTTGAAGACCTATTTCGTCATACCACACCCACACGTATGGATATGATGAAAAAAAATTTTTGGGTTTCAGTTCTAACCCCTCAAAATTTATGGTTTTTTTTTTGTATGAAAATCTTAATGCGGTTCACAGAATACATCTATTTACCAAGTATCAACAGAATAGTTCTTATAGTTTCGGAAAAAAGTACCTGTGTTGTTTTTTCAATTTAACTGTTGTAATTATGAAAAAATATATACCAGAAATGCTGCGAGCAGTGTCTGGCTGGTATGACCGTGGGGAAGTCCAGAGGCGAGTCGGCGTGTTCGATTCCTAACAGTGGCAACAGCGCTGAACAAATGTTGGGAGCTGATGTCTTCACGCACTGTTGCAAGGTTTGTAAATAAACCAGCTAGTTTAAAAAAATAAATAATAATATATAATATAATATTGACACACTCTTACACACATCATCTTGTCCCAAACTAGGCATAGCCTGTAGGTACTATGTTTGCAAGAAAACGATATATTTAATACGATATACTTACTTAAACATACATAAATACAAATAAACATCCTTGAATCCGAAAGAAACATTCATATTCCTCATATAAATGATTGCACCTACCGGGATACGAACCCCCTCTGTAGGCAGAGTTACTAACTACTGGGCTAATAAGGGTCGTCAAGTGTTGGTAATTTTCCAATGAGAAAAATCATGACATATGGCCACTCGGGAAGCACCAGCTTTCAAAGAAAAAAAGAATTATCAAAATCGGTTTAACCGAACGAAAGTTCTGAGGTAACAAACATAAAAAAAAAGTTGCGTGTGTACAAAGTACACATGTCAGAAGTGAAACCTTGTGCATGAACCTCTAAACTGCATATGAAGTCCTGGTACATGTTGCTAGGATAACACATGATTTCAACCGCTATAAAAGACATTACTAACACCGCTACCATATTTATGTTCTCCTGGTGTCTATTCAGTTATAAGTGCGTATGACATATAGACCAGGGTTTTGAAAAGAAAAAAAAATTACAGTAGGATGAAACCCATTGGTAAAGGACGAGAATATAACAAAAATTAAGGGAAAAATAAATTACGGGCGATCTGAGGTCGGGAAGTGGAAAAGGGGGGGTGTTTTAGGGTAAAAAACGGTTTCGTTCCGTTTTTTACCCTAAAACACCCCTCACACCTTTAATATTTTATTAATTATTTTTTGTTATATTCTCGTCCTTTTCCAATGGGTTTCATCCTACTATTATTTTGTTTCACTTTTTATCATTTTCTTGGCTTCGGCACTGGTCTAATAAGAATATATTAAGGTATACCTATTCGCGTCATACATAAAAATAAAATAGTATGCATATTTCTGTCTTATTCTTTGTCGGCTTCATCCTACCCATTTTTGTATTTGTGTCTCTTACCTGTCGTTTTTTCCATTGCATCCGGTTTGAAATCACAACGATTCTAAAGAAGTTTCACTTCAAAAAATATACAGACGAATTGAGAACCTCCTCCTTTTTTGAAGTCGGTTAAAAATAGTTCACATGAACACTTTAAATTTAGTCTCACCTTAATAAGGTGAGTGTTTGTCTATTACGCTAGTATTCTAAGTTTATCATATAAAACTTTACCAGTGGCTCCTTTGCACAGGAAGCCGGCTAGATTATGGGTACCACAACGGCGTCTATTTCTGCCGTGAAGCAGTAATGTGTAAGCATTACTGTGTTTCGGTCTGAAGGGCGCCGTAGCTAGTGAAATTACTGAGCAAATGAGGCTTAACATCTTATGTCTCAAGGTGACGAGCGCAATTGTAGTGCCGCTCAGAATTTTTGGGTTTTTTGAGAATCCTGAGCGGCACTGCATTGTAATGGGCATGACGTATCAATTAAAAAAATAAACTACTTACAATGTAATATACGCACGTACCTCTAAATTCATAGCATCGGTGCACTACGGAGAGGTGGTTATTATCCAAATAATTTTTTGGTATTATTATATATATTACAGAATGCCGCAAATGAGAAGCCCTCAAAACCCACTGAGCCTACGACCCAACGATCCAAGAAACCCGATGAAGGTATGTATAGTTACCTACTCATACTATTTATTTATTTATTTATTTATTTATTTATTTATTTATTTATTTATTTATTTATTTATTTATTTATTTATTTATTTGGATCATCAAAATTACATACATTACACATTTATATAAACTTATGCTAGGTACAATTCTGATATATGTAACAATTAAAGACGAACACATCTATTATCATACTATTATTAGGTAATAGGTAGGTTTTATCGTGCTCTGGAGGGATAAAACATCTGCATAGTACAATACGTTTATACCAAAGACATTCAGAGCGGTAGAAATAGTACTATGACTACACCGGACCGTATTCTCACGGGTACGGATCGGATTCGGATCGGACGTAGTGTGAAGAGCTCTAAAAGAAATTAGACCAACTAAATCGGTCACTAATCTTTCCCTTGAAACACACAGCGGTTAAGTGACCTCTACTAACACAATGACGTTTGATGCGTGTTCAGTCGGTCTTCAGACAAAGAACGTGCAACGCGAGACGAAATACAACAAAATGCCAAAATGTTCCATTTAGTGGTGTAAAATTCGTTCAAATCAAAGCTCACTGTAACGTTACCTATCACTGGTGAGTATTATTTATTTAGCTTACTGAATTAATATAAAAAGAACGTTATTGTGTATTATACTATTAAATTATAAAAGTTACTGTTACAACACAACTTAGTCATATTATAATAGGTACTAATAGGCGCTTTTCGTGGGAAACGAAGAGACTAATTAATTTTAGGAGTTAGCTAAGTTAGCTTAGGAGGAGTTAGTATAAATAATATTATTAACTTAGCCAAGAGTTCTTCGTGTTAAAATAAAATTATTTCACTTAAGCTGTTCCTTCTCTTTGTTTTGTTAATGTGTTTAATTCATAGTTTGTATTTTACTATGCGTGTTGCGACTTACTGTATTTTTCTTTGCGTGCGCCATTCATGAGCATGTCGGTGACGCGAACCCATACCATTTTCCTACCAAAAAGTGCCCAAAGTGGCTAAAGAAGTTTTCGCTTTAAAAAAATCCAAATCGCTTTTAGTTTCAAGTACTTATTTAACGTGTAAATATTCAAGTTTCAGGCGCATATTCACTTTGTGAGGAGTACGCACCTAACGAGCTGTGTGCACACCACTGTATTCCGATGCCAATGTCGTACAAGTGCGAGTGTAACCCTGGCTTTATGCTCATGCCAGATGGAAAGAACTGCAAAGAGGTATTTATTATATTTCATTTGTGAAATCAGTATAATGATAGAATGATTAAAATGTTACTAAAATACTTAACAGTTAGTAGACAAGATTAGATTTAGACATTAAAATCCGTTAATTAAAATCCTATTTTGACTAAAAAGAATATAGGAACTTGAATTGGATACAATGATAGATATAGATATAAAGTCAAGTGACAGTCGAGCGTTATGCTGCTATATGCTGCCTATGAAGACAGCACGAACAGGCCTGTATCGACTGGTTTCCTACCACACTTAAAAAAAATAGTGTCAAATACGTGTGCTAGTAGTTTATAGGTGGCCGATCACAACCCTGGTTCAATACCTCTTTTAAAGCAGCAGCTGACCGCAAAATACAGGCGTATCGAACTGAGGTTGTGGCGCCGGAAAGGATCTGAACTACAAACTTATAAAGAGGAAATACAACCGTGTTTCCAGATTCTATAAACAGGAAATTGACTGTTCAAAGTCTAAGCACACTGTAAAAATTAGCGAGCAACTTTCAATTTATCTGACTAGAACACGCCAGTTTTGGTCGCTGTCGTAAGCTGCTCTTAGTAGCTTAGTAGACCAGCCGTCTCTGCTGCCACTGCAGGTGGGG